>NC_069502.1:793941025-794241025 GCF_027579735.1 Bombina bombina | reverse complement strand
GGACATCATTCTCTTTGCTCGATTCCATTTGAGAGCTCTACAGTTATACATGCTCAGACAATGGAATGGGGAGCATTCAGATCTGTCTCAGAGGATAGATCTAGATCAGTCGACAAGAGACTCTCTCCCATGGTGGTGTTCTCAGGAGCATCTGTCTCGAGACACATGCTTCCGGAGACCTTCCTGGGTCATTGTAACCACGGACGCCAGCCTGCTGGGCTGGGGAGCAGTCTGGGACTCATTAAAAGTGAAGGGTCTATGGAATCGGGAGGAGCCTGCTCTCCCCATAAATATCTTGGAGTTGAGAGCATTTTACAATGCTCTGATAGCGTGGCCTCAGTTGTCCTTAGCCCAGTTTATCAGGTTCCAGTCAGACAGTATCACCTCAATAGCTTGCATCAACCACCAGGGAGGAACTCAGAGTTGTTGTCTATCTGCCATCCACATTCAAGGGGTGGACAAATGGGAAGCGGACTTTCTGAGCAGACAGACTTTTCATCCCGGGGAGTGGGCACTCCATCCGGAGGTGTTCTTCAGGTTAACCCTCAAATGGGGGATGCCGGAGTTGGATCTGATGACTTCTCGACAGAACGCCAAGCTTCCAAGGTACAGTTTAAGGTCGAGAGATCCTCAGGCCGCCCTGATAGATGCTCTGGCTGCTCTGGCAGTACCTTTGTTTTTCAGTCTAGCATACCTGTTTCCTCTGTTTGCTCTCCTTCCACAAGTCATTGTGAGTCATTGAGTAATTCTAATAGCTCCCGCGTGGCCTCGCAGGACCTGGTATGCAGACCTAGTGAAGATGTCATCTCTGCCACCTTGGAGGCTGCCTTTGAGGAAGGACCTTCTAACTCAGGGCCCATTCCTTCATCAAAATCTCGTTTCTCTGAAGCTGACTGCTTGAGTCGGTCATTGAGACCATGATCCAGGCTCGCAAGCCTGTTACTAGAAAGATTTATCACAAGATATGGCGTAAATATCTTTATTGGTGTAAATCTAAGGGCAACTCATGGAGTAGGGTCCGGATTCCTAGAATTTTGTCTTTTCTCCAGGAAGGTCTGGAGAAAGGTTTGTCAGCTAGTTCTCTGAAGGGTCAGATTTCTGCATTATCTGTTTTGTTACATAAGCATCTCGCAGATGTGCCAGATGTTCAATCCTTTTGTCAGGCCCTGGTCAGAATTAGGCCTGTCTTTAAAGGGACATAATACTCATATGCAAAATCACTTGAAACTGATGCAGTATAACTGTAAAAAGCTGACAGGAAAATATCACCTTAGTATCTCTATGTAAAAAAGGAAGATATTTTACCTCACAATTTCCTCAGCTCAGCAGAGTAAGTTCTGTGTAAAAAGTTATACTCAGCTGCTCCCAGCTGCAGGTAAAAAAATTAAAAAAAATGAAGAAATGAACAGCAGCCAATCAGCATCAGCAGTGCTGTGGTCATGAACTCTTACTGTGATCTCATGAGATTTGACTTAATTCTCATGAGATTTCATAGTAAGCTTCCTTTACCTGATTGGTGAAATAAGATGAGAGTGCACGATGTTAGTCCCTTCAGATGTCCCAGGACAAACACACTAAAATGCTGCTTAGAAATCCTTTACAATGGGAGGTGGCTACTGAGGAACTTTTGAGGTAAAATATCTTTCTTTTTTACATAGAGATGTTCAAGTGATATTTTCTAATCAGCTTTTTACAGCTATGCTGCATCACTTTCAAGTGTTTAAACATTTGGGTATTATGGCCCTTTAAGTCCTTGGAGCCTTAACTTAGTTCTTAAGGTTTTGCAACAGACTCCGTTTGAGCCTTTACATTCCATAAATATAAAGTTGTTATCTTGGAAGGTTTTGTATCTTGTAGCTATTTCTTCTGCTCTGAGGGTCTCGGAGCTCTCAGCCCTGCAGTGTGATTCGCCTTATCTTTCATGCTGATAAGGCGGTTCTTTGTACTAAGCTGAGTTTTCTTCCTAAAGTGGTTTCTGGTAGAAATATTAACCAGAAAATCGTTGTTCCTTCTCTATGTCCTAATCCTTCTTCTCATAAGGAATGTTTGTTGCACAACTTGGATGTTGTGCGTGCTCTAAAATTCTACAAGCGACTAAGGATTTTCATCAGTCCTCTGCCCTGTTTCTCTGGAAAGCGTAATGATCAGAAGGCTACTGCTACTTCTCTTTCTCTCTGGTTGAGAAGTATGATCCGTTTTGCTTATGAGACTGCTGGACAGCAGCCTCCTGAGAGAATAACAGCTCATTCCACTAGGGCTGTTTCATCTTCTTGGGCTTTCAAAAATGAAGCTTCTGTGGAACAGATTTGCAAGGCTGCAACTTGGTCCTCTCTGCATACTTTTTAAACATTTTTACTAATGTTATACTTTTGGGAGAAAGGTTCTTCAAGCGGTGGTGCTGTCTGTTTAGGTCTGCCTGTCTTGTTTTCCCTCCCTAGTCATCTGTGTCCTCTAGCTTGGGTATTGGTTCCCAACAGTAATTGATGACGTTATGGACTCAACATATCTTAGAAAAGAAAACTAAATTTATGCTTGCATGATAAATTTCTTTATTTCCGGATATAGTGATTCCACGACCCAACCCTTAAATTTAAAACAGTTATTTTTTACTGAACCTCAGGCACCTTTACACCTTTGTGTTATTCCTCTTCTATTTCCTTTTGGTCGAATGACTGGGGATTATGGGTAGGTGTCAGGGGTTTTTCCCTGCTTTGTTTGCCATGTGCTGCTAGCAGCCATTTTACTCACCTCTCTTACTGAATCTGGTACAATGTGTGTGATGCTGCTCATTTCCTGCACACCCTCTTATGGCTAGACTGGTGAACATCATCCGTGTAAGACAGGTTGCAGTCTCAGAATTGTGATGTCATCACTTATTATTTAAAGGGCCTCTGTTCAGTATGCTTTGCCCTTGCATTGTCTCAGACCTGTTTGTGATTTCCTGTGTTCCAGTTCCGTGTATTACCTGGCTAGTCTGACGTCCCTTCTGGTTCCTGATCCCTGGCTTGTTCCTGACTCTGCTGTTCTCCTTGTTCCTGATTCCGTCTCGTCTGACTATTCGCTTTGGCTCCTGACTCTGCTCGTCGGACTACCAGCTCTGGCTTTGACTCCTGGCTTGTTATTTGACTTGTGGACTTTTTATAATTTTTTGTTATTAATAAATGTGTGATTATTTTTGCACTTCTCGTCTCATTCTGATCCCTGATATTACGCAAGGGCCATGAATCCTAATGGTGCTAATAATGCACCTTTACCTACCATCATTTCCAGGATGGATGAACAGGATCACCGCTTGGATCAATTTGCACTAGTCCTGCAAACCCTGCTGACTCGCACTGCACATTTGGACCAGAGTGTCCTACGAGTTATAGCTGCTCCTGTTTCCGCTGCTGCACCTAGTCCTACCAGGAGCATGTCCGGTTCTGCACCTCTACCTCAGTGATATGGA
The DNA here is from genome assembly GCF_027579735.1 of Bombina bombina. Taxonomy (NCBI): domain Eukaryota; kingdom Metazoa; phylum Chordata; class Amphibia; order Anura; family Bombinatoridae; genus Bombina; species Bombina bombina. Next base: position 794,237,577 of record NC_069502.1, on the reverse strand, counting down.
GGCGATCCTAATGAGTGCAGAGGGTTTTTGAACCAGGTGGGCATTTACTCTGAGATGCTACCTCAGGCGTTTCCCTCTGACAAAGCTAAGGTTGGATTTCTCACCTCTTTTCTCTTGCCTGGGCTAATCCCTTGTGGGAGACTAATAAACCTGTGATTTCTAATTACCCTGAACTTGTGGCCTCCTGTCGAAGGGTATTTGATGTTTCGGCTCGCTCCTCCTCTGCTGCCAAATGACTCATGTCCATTCAGCAAGGTACGAGATCTATTACTCAGTATGCCATTGAGTTCAGTATGCTTGCTGCAGAGGTAGGTTGGAACAATGAAGCCCTAGTTGTTGCCTTCTTTCATGGGCTCTCTGATGCAATTAAAGACGAAGTTGCTGCCAGAGATTTACCAGAGGATCTCGAGGCTTTGGTTTCTTTTTTTTAATCCTAATTGAGATAAGACTCAGAGAGAAGCCCTCTTTCAAGGAGCACTAGCAGAGGCCTCCTGTTCCGTTGTCTCCTACATTTTCGTTCCCACCCATGCCTCCCTCTCCTCCCATGTCTCCTGGTCCCGAGTCACCAGGTACTGCTGAGCTGATGCAGTTGGGATTCACACGTCTCTCTGCGTCAGAGAGGGCCTTTAGGAGGAGGGAGCGACTCTGCCTCTGTTGTGGGTTACAGGGTCACCTATTAAAGTCTTGTCCTACACGGCCGGGAAACGCTCGTACCTAAGGTCCTGTCGGGGGCAGACCTTGGGTGGTTTATCCTTACCCCGGAACCGCTAAAGGAGAAACCTTTGGTCATGGTTATCCTTTCCTGGGTGGACTCATCCATAGTCACCCAGGCTCTTGCTGCTGCGGGCTATTTCATCGATAGTGCTTTTGTATCACAGCACTCCATTACTGTATTGCCTCGGTCCGTTCCGCTTGCTATTGAGGCCATTGATGGCAGGCCCCTTCAGCCTGCACTCGTTACTTACTAAACCACTCCATTATCCATGGCTGTTGGGGCTCTCCATTTTGAAACCCTTCAGTTTCAGGTGATTAACTCTCCGCATTTTCTGGTTGTTTTGGGTTATCCCTGGCTCCAAAAGCACAATCCCAGTCTCGACTGGTGTAGGTCCGAAATTTTGTCATGGTCTCCACAATGTATTTCCACTTGTCTTCGGAAACCAGTCAAAGTCCTGTGCACTTCTTCGCTATCTTAATTGCCTGAGGAGTACCGGACTTGCCTCCTCACCGGTCTTACGATTGTGCCATAGACCTGCAACCCGGAGCCATTCCTCCTCGGGCTGGGTTTACCCTCTCTCAAGTTGAGGAGAATTGTGCTATGGAGGAGTATGTGGCTGATGCTCTGTCACGGGGAATCATCTTCAAATACTGCTCTCCTGCAGGGGCTGGCTTCTTCTGGTGAAGAAAAAGATTGGCGAGTTAAGACCATGCCTCGATTATAGGGGTCTTAATTGTCTTACCATTAAGAATGCTTACCATATTCCGCTCATTACTAAACTCTTTGACCACCTCAAGGGAGATACGGTCTTTTCTAAACTTGATTTGAGAGGAGCATACAATCTCATTAGGATTAAGGAGGGCCACAAATGGAAAACAGCATTTAACACCAGGAGCGGGCATTATGAGTATCTTGTAATGCCCTTTGGCCTATGTAATGCTCCAGCTGTTTTCCAGGAATTTATTAATGATGTTTTACGAGATATGTTGCAACAGTGTGTTGTGGTGTACTTAGACGATATCCTCATACACTCACCCACTCTTGAGGCTCAACTTTCTGATGTTACACAGGTACTTCAGAGACTCTGAGAACGGCCTGTTTTGTAAACTCGAGAAATGTGAGTTCTATCAGACTCATGTAACCTTCCTAGGTTATGTAATCTCCGTTGCAGCTTTCTCCATGGATCCTGACAAGTTGTCTGCAGTCCTGCAGTGGCCTCGCCCAGTTGGTCTTCGCTCTATTAAATGTTTTTTGGGCTTTGACAATTACTATAGAAAGTTTATTAAAAACCTTTCTTCCTTGGTCAAACCTATCACTGTCATGACCCGTAAGGAGAATGATTCATTCCATTGGTCACCTACTGCCAATAAGACTTTTGAGAGTCTTAAGACTACCTTTGCTGCCATTTCAGTTCTGGCTCATCCTAACCCTGTCCTGCCTTTCGTTCTTGAGGTTGATGCATCAGACTGGAGTAGGTGCCCTCTTGTCTCAAAGTCCTACGCCTGACGGTTCCTACCATCCGTGCGGTTTCTTCTCTAAGAAATGGTCTCCGGCAGAGTACAATTATGAAATTGGTGACAGGGAATTACTGGCCATAATTTCGGCACTCAAGGAATGGAGGCACCTTCTCGAGGGTACTAGCGTATACCAGTGCTCATTCTTACTGACCACAAGAATTTGACTTATCTATCCGAAGCAAAACGTTTGTCGCCCTGACAGGCCAGATGGTGCTATTTTTGTCTCTGTTTAATTATGTGGTCTCCTACCTGCCTGGTAGTAAGAATGTTAGGGCTGATGTCCTCTCTCGAAGGAGGAGTCTGTACATACCTACTTTTTTGGCCACCAATACGTATTTGACTTCTCCCTTGGGGCAGGAGATCCTGGCTGCACAAACCAATGCACCTCCTGAGAAACCTAGTGGTAAGTGCTTTGTACTTGAGAATCTTCAAACTAAACTATTGCACACTTAACACTATCCTAAAGCCGCAGGTAAGAACCACTTGACAATTCTGGTGGTCAGGTCTTCATTCTGATGTTGCTGCGTATGTTGAATAAGACTCCTCAACGTCTTCCTGTGGGTCTTCTTCAACCTATTGCTAATGGTGAGTGTCCTTGGACACATCTTTCCATGGACTTCATTGTCGAGCTCCCTGTTTTCAATGGCAATATGTTATCTTACTGGTGGTTCACCGTTTTTCTAAAATGTCACATTGCATTCTCTTGAAGAAGCTGCCTACTGCTCAGGAGCTTGCTTCAATTGTTGCCGAGAGGTCTTCCGTTCCGTTTACATAAGTTACCCAAGGAGATAGTGTTGGACCGGGGTAGCCAGTTTGTCTCCAGATGTTGGTGTTCCTTTTGTGCTCAAATGGGGATCCAGCTTTCCTTCTCCTCGGGAAATATCACCCTCAATCCAATGGGGCTGCAGAACGGTCTAATCAAGAAGTCAATAGATAATAACTAAAAGTCATGTGATTAGGGGCGGTCAGAAGATGCTTAGATACAAGTTAGTCACTGAAGTAAAAAGTGTATTAATATAACAGTGTTGGTTTTGCAAAACTGGGGAATGGGTAATAAAGGGATTATCTATCTTTTTAAACAACAAAAATTCTGGTGTTGATTGTCCCTTTAATGCTTCCTCCCAGTTATCCCCATTCATGGTGAATTATGGGTTTCAACCATCCTAGTTGCCCGATTCATTCATGTTTCAGGGTATTCCGACTTTGGAGGAGCATCTCCAGCAACTCCATTCCACGTGGGTGCAGATTCAGGATTGCCTTCATCGTTCTATACAGCACCAAAAGTTCCAGGCTGATCGTAGGCTTCTGCCCGCGCCTTCCTACCAGGTTGGTGAGAGGGTTTGGCTGTCCTCCCACAACTTGAAACTTCGTGTACCTTCCAATAAACTGGCTCCACCGTTATGTTGGTCCTTTTCAAATACTCTGATGGGTCAATCCTGTGGCCTTCCTCCTGCAATGCGCATCTCCAATGTTTTTCATGTCTCCCTCTTGAAACCATTGGTTTGTAATCGGTTTACCACTGTGTTGCCTCGTCCCCGTCCTATCTATGTTGACAACCATGAAGAATATGAGGTCAGTAGCATTATTGACTCTCGTATGTTCAGGGGCTGCGTACAGTATTTGGTTCACTGGAGGGGCGGTCCGGAGGATCGTTCATGGGTTCCCTCCTCTGATTTTCATGCTCCCATCCTCCTCTGTGGCTTCCATGTTCGTTTCCCCAATAAGCCTTTTGTCCTCCCGCGGGGGAGGGATTGTTGAGGAGAGGGTACTGTCAGGGGTTTTTTCCCTGGTTTGTTTGCCATGTGCTGCTGGCAGCCATTTTACTCACCTATCTTACTGAATCTGGTACAGAGTGTGTGATGCTGCTCATTTCCTGCACACCCTCTTATGGCCAGACTGGTGAACATCACCCGTGTGAGACAGGTTGCAGTCTCAGAAATGTGATGCCATCACTTTTTATTTAAAGGGCCTCTGTTCAGTATGATTTGCCCTTGCATTGTCTCAGACCTGTTTGTGAGTTCCTGTGTTTCAGTTCCCGTGTATTACCTGGCTAGTCTGACTTCCCTTCTGGTTCCTGATCCCTGGCTTGTTCCTGACTCTGCTGTTCTCCTTGTCCCTGATTCCAGCTCGTCTGACTACTCGCTTTGGCTCCTGACTTGGCTCGTCTAACTACCAGCTCTGGCTTTGACTCCTGGCTTGTTATTGGACTTTATTATCTTTTGTTATTAATAAAGGTGTGATTATTTTTGCACTTCTCGTCTCAGTCTGATCCCTGACAGTAGGGGAGTTACACTTAACAGCTTTGCTGTGGTGCTCTTTGCCTCCTCCTGCTGGCCAGGAGTGATATTCCCAACAGTAGTTGAAGACATTGTGGACTCACCATATCCGGAAAGAAATTTATCATGTAAGCATAAATTTTGTTTTTGTTTTTTCATTTTCCATATTGTCCCAACTTTTTTGGAATTGGGGTTGTGTATATATATTGTGTATATATATACATACATACATACATACAGTGGATATAAAAAGTCTACACACCCCTGTTAAAATGTATGTCAGGTTTCTGTGATGTAAAAAAATGAGACAAAGATAAATCATTTCAGAAATTTTTCCACCTTTAATGTGACCTATAAACTGTACAACTCAATTGAAAAACAAACTGAAATATTTAAGGTATAGGGAAGAAAAAATACAAAAATAAAATAATATGGTTGCATAAACTATTAGTTTGATAAACTATTAAGGTTGTATAAACTAATAGTTTCTGGTGAACTGCTTGTGCAATGCCGCCCCTTGCAGACTCACACTAGCAGGGTCGGTCAATAAACCCAATCATATTCGATCGTGCGGATTGCTGTGCGCCGCCTCAGAGATGCATCCAGAGAGCATTCCAGAATGGAATTATTGATAATGAAACTAAAAATTATCTTATTAAAGAGGAATACACTATACCAGTACTTTACACTCTCCCAAAGGTTCATAAGAATCTAGGGACTCCCCCTGGATGTCCCATAGTGGCGGGTTCTGACTCTATTTTTACAAATATATCCATATACCTTGACAGACTGTTGAGACCATTTGTAGCCCAGGCTATGTCTTTTATTAAAGACACTAATGATTTTTTATCTAAGATTGAGGGTCTGCCAGGAAATATGGATAAATGTATCTTGTATAGCTTGGACATTGTTAGCCTCTACACGTCCATACCACATAGCAGTGGGTTAGATTCTATCAGATATGCTATTGGCAAAAGTAATAGGTTCACTGCTATGCAACAGCAATTTATTATAGAGTTAATGGAAATTATTCTGCACTGTAACTATTTCCTTTTTGAGGATTCTTATTTCTTACAAAAACAAGGAACTGCTATGGGGTCCAACGTCGCCCCTACCTATGCCAATATTTTTATGAATATTTTCGAGGAGAAATTTGTATATGAAAATGAGCTCTTCATTCTATGTGGCGCCACCTGGTGGCGTTACATAGATGATATATTTGGCATTTGGTGGGGTGACGTTGGATCCCTACAACAATTTGTGAGTGAATTGAACAGGGCATCAAGATGTATTAAATTTACAATGTCTTGGAGTGAAGAATCTATTAACTTCCTTGATACTAAAATCTATAAAGATGGTTCCCTTCTAAAAACAGATATATTTAGAAAGGATACTGATAGGAATAGCCTCCTACACTTCTCTAGTGCCCATTCACCTGCTTTGGTGAAATCTTTGCCTTACAGTCAAATGTTAAGAGTAAAGCGAATAGTGAAAGACAAAGCTTTGGCTTTGCAGAGACTACAGGAGATGGGCATTAGATTTGTGCAGCGTGGTTATCCCCCTGGTTTGATTCAGGAGACTATTGATAAGGTGATACAACTACCTGACGAAAGGGTCAATACTGGAACTACCAATAAGAGAAAGGACCCTGATAGGATGGTATTTGTGTCTGAATACAATTCTTGCAGTTCAGAAATACAAAGGATCATTAGGAAACACTGGCATGTTTTGAGTGAGTGTAATCCTGAGGTACTAGCATTCCGCCAACCACCTATGCCAGCCTATACTAGACTTCCTAGTCTAAAAGACAAAATTGTTAAGGCTGACGTGGGTTCTAGTAAGAAATCCAAATTGGGGTACATTACTTCAGAGAGAAATGGCTGTTTCCCTTGTCTTAATTGCTCCAGTTGCAATAACATGATAAAATCTGATATATTCATCCACCCCCTTACGGGACAGAAATTTAAAATAAAGGGCTACTACAATTGTAATGCTAATTTTGTTATATATCTAATTAAATGTCCGTGTGGGTTAATTTATATCGGAGAGACGACCCAGAGGGTGAGAGACAGAATAATTCAGCATAAATCCAATATTAGGACAGGTGATTTAAAGGCCCCAGTTGCCCACCATTTTTTGAGTAAGGGTCACTCTATTGCAGAACTAAGATTTCAAATAATAGATCATATACAGAGCCCTAGACGTGGCGGCAATAGAGAACTGCTGCTCAAAAAACGTGAGGCATTTTGGATCAATAAATTAGATTGCTTAATCCCCAATGGTATGAATAGGGAACTTGATTTAAGTGTATTCCTGTAAAGTAAAAGATCTTTATCTTTATACAATTCATTTTCTGGCATTTAATTTTATAATTTTAAATTTTGACATTTTTGATATCTGCTCTTCAACAAATGTGATTATTCTCTTTTTTAAAAAAAATATTTTTTTGTATAATAAAATTATATGTTTGATATGGGTTAGACCACTAGATGGCAATAGAGGCTAAGAAAAATGTATATCTAAGTAATTAAGGTAAAAGGTGTGGTCTCACCTGACTGATGGCTATTTAAAGGTGATTAAGTCTAACAAACAGTATGTGAACATGACTAAGGGATAACCACCCGAAACGTCGTTCTATTTTACCTGCTCCTACTATGTGTTTAATAAAGGAACTTTTTATATGAGAAGTGGTGCTGCTGCATTCTTTGAAGATTTTGGATACTGTTTGGATCCTTGCAGTGATCCTATGCTAGCTTGCACACACCTTGGGTCTGAGTGCTGGATTTCAATCTTATTTTATAGAAATTATACTGAACATGATAAACTGATTAATGTATGATTTCTTTTTCTTTTGCAACTAATAAAAGCTAATAATTACAGATAATTTTTTTTTAAATGTATGTATTTTTCTGTAATCCTGCAATACAAGATTTATATAATCTTTTCGAAATGTGTTTAGTAAGTTTAAAGTACTTACAAGTAATGTTTTATATGTATTTCTTTGCAATCTCAAAATGGAGGATTTATATAACTATAATAGTTTTTTTTTTTCTTTTTGCAATCCTAAAATGGAGGATTTATATGATTTAATGATAGTTTAAGTAAGGTGATATTAAAGGGATACTAACCCCAATTTTTTTCTTTCATGATTCAGATAGAGCATGCAATTTTAAGCAACTTTCTAATTTACTCCTATCAACAAGTTTTCTTTGTTCTCATGTTATCTTGATTTGAAAAAGCAGTAATAAAAGGTTAGGAGCCGACCCATTGTTAGTTCAGCACCTCGGTAGCGCTTGCTGATTGGTTTGCTACATTTAGCCACAAATCAGCAAGTACTACCCAGGTGCTGAACAAAAAATTGTCCGGCTCTAAAGCTTACAGTACTGCTTTTTCAAATCAAGATAACATGAGAACAAAGAAAAATTGATAATAGGAGTAAATTAGAAAGGTGCTTAAAATCCCATGCTCTATCTGAAAGTCTTTAAATACGTTGTACTAATCTTTAAGTACGTTGAGCAATTGTACAGACATGTATTCAAGGACATGTATTCAAGGACACAAGCATATTGTTGATATTAAGGGAGATAGCTAACAAAATAAATGATGTCATCAGATAAGACACAAACATTATAAATATGTTTCTTTGTAGCCAGAGTGTCTAGAAGAATTTCTAGCACATCTTGAAAACATTTTGAGATAAGGATTGGTTGCTAAGGTCATTTCGAGTGGTATGTAAAAGTATTATTATAACCAAGCTTAATTTAGTTAAATTAACTCTGTGTGTATTGGATTGTAATGAATTTAATTTATTGTATTACTTCTGTAAACTAATTTTCTGCATAATAAACACATTTCTTTCCTAAGATATGGTGAGTCCACAACATCATCATTTACTGTTGGGAATATCATTCCTGGCCAGCAGGAGGAGGCAAAGAACACCACAGTCAAACTGTTAAGTATCACTTCCCTTCCCACCAACCTCAGTCATTCTCTTTGCCTTGGTGCATGGAGGAGGGGAAGTTTTGGTGTCTGAAGAAAATTGGATTTCTTTACTTTAAAAAGCCTGAGTAGGTTTACTGTGATCTTTCTCTTTCAAGTCTGGGTCTAGCCGCACTCCACGTTAATCTCTTCAGTAGGGTAGTGGTGGCTTTTAAGAAGTTAGGAACTTGTGATGTGGGCTTCACTGCGTTTTCCTAACTGGTTTCTGCCCTTGTATAGAAAGCCAGAGTAGTTTGACTCTGTTCTTTCTTTTTTCGCAGGTCTCTGTAAGGAGTGGCTTCCTTTCATACTGGGTGAGCTATCCTCCTCCCGGACAGCTACATGTGCAGTTAAGTGCCTTTTTTATTTTCTGGTGCTAGGAGGCTGGCACTGAAGCGGTTAACCTGTAAATCTGCAACAACTTGGGACAAAATACCCTGTGTAAAGGGTTAATTATGGCAGTGAGCAGGCTCTCTGAGATGTGATGTGGAGACAGGGATTAACCTCCTTTATGAAAAGTAAAGAGTTAATCCATTTGTTTGGCTCAGAGTTTTTATACAAGTTATAAACTTCAGAGGATTCTGACATCAATGTACTTGCTATCGATTTATAGTTCACTTGGTTCTGTGGGAACAATGTGTTTTGTTTTTGGGGGCACTTTGATTAATCGTAAAATACGATCTCTAAGCCGATTTGTACTACTTGCAGGAAAGGCTTCATTTTGCTTATTTTTATTTCCGTCTGGAAGCGTGCGCTGAGAGTAGTTGTGCAGCTTCTCAGGCCGGTCACGCGACCTATGTGTTCCGCTCTTTACAAGCAATACGGAGCGGTTGTGACTGCTTCTCTGCAGAGTTCCTGGCATCCGATCGCTGAAAGGAGGAAGGTAGGCACCTCAGTCAGAGACTGAGGTGTAGAGTGTGCGCAGGGGTCTGATTTTTGATACTTATAAAGTCTATATAATAGAAGGCTGTTAAACATCACATTTAAGCCTTATTTTAGGATTGTTGAAAGCGGTTTGTTTTCTAGCAATTTTACCGTGTCTCTTAAAGGGACAGTACCTTATTTAATAAAAAAAAAAATTGCAAGCATAATGGATTAGGATCCTGTTCCTATGGACAGGTGTATCCATTGTTTAGATAGTCAAGTTGTGCCGCCCTTGCAGTTTTGTTAGTCATGCATAGAGAGGACGTAAAAAATAAAGATGATCTTTTTGTCTCTGAACCAACTGTCTCTCAGGATGATGCTGTTCAGGTTTTGCCACAGCCTTCTCCTCAAACGTCCCAAACCTTAGTAGCATCACATGCAGTAATCTGCGGTTCCTCTCAATCTCCTGGAGGAGTTAATTTGCTGGCAGAAATTGCTGCCCAAGTATCCTCTGCGGTATCTGAGGCATTAGCTAGCATTCCCATGCCACGGTGTAAACGCAAGAGGAGATTTAGAGATTCAGATAGTAAGGTTTCTGCTCCAGTTTTGGCCACCCAAGTTGCCCTTTCTCATAAATCTGAGGAAGATATGTTGGTAGCCTCTGAGGGTGAAATCTCAGATTCGGACAGTATAATTGCTTCATCTGATGCTGAAGTTGTATCCTTCAGATTTAAGCTGGAACACCTCCGTGTCCTTTTAAAAGAGGTTTTAGCTACCTTGGACGACTCCGATAATAGATATTTTGATGTTCCTTCCACTGTGGAAGTTTTTCCTGTGCCAGACCGTGCCACAGAGATTATAGCACAGGGATGGGAGAGGCTGGGGATACCTTTCTCCCCGTCTCCTGTCTTTAAAAAGGATGTTTCCTGTTGCTGATGCTATTGAGGATAGCTGCTCCTTTGAGGATCCTATGGACAAAAAGCTGGAGGCTTATTTGAAGAAAATATATGCTCATCGAGGTCTCCAATGGCAACCTGCAGTGTGTATTGCCACTGTGACTAGCATGGCAGCCTATTGGTTCGACGCCTTGTCTGAATCTCTTCAGGTAGAGACTACCTTAGAGGAGATCCAAGACAGGATTAAGGCTCTTAAGCTACCTAATTCCTTTATTACTGACGCTTCCTTGCAGGTTATTAAATTGGGAGCCAAAATATCTGGCTTCGCTGTGCTGGCATGCAGAGCATTGTGGCTGAAGTCATAGTGAACCAATGTTTCATCTAAGACCAAGCTTCTGAACATTTGGCTACCAGGTAGGTAGTATCACAAAGCTGCTCTATCACTCGATAGGGTCCCAGCCAAGAAGCCTGCAGTTTGTCTTGATCGGTTTTAGGGCCAGAACTTCTAGAGTGCGGTTACGAGCATTACGGTCGTACCACCACTTCTGCCTACCTTAGGCGATCTGAAGGTTAGCTTACACACTGGCGGCAAGGTCCTTCAGTCGGTCCCTGAACTCTAGGACGTACCCCACAATGGAATGTCCCTCCTCCCCAATTGATCTCTAGCCAAGATGCGCTCCTTCACCTGCTCATAGTTCAGTTTGTCTTCCAGGGGAATGGCCTCGAAGGCATCCAAGGCCCTCCCCGACAGCTTCCCAATCAGGAGGGTAACCCGGTCGGCTTCAGTGACGCCGTGCAGCGTTCACTGTGTCTTGAATACCTGCAGGTATAGATCGATCTTCTCATCTCCGTCTTTAAAAGGCACGGAAAGTCTCATGGGGTAGCATCTTCTGAGGGAGAGCAGGCCTCAGATCGGTCGGCACCCCCCATAGCTTTATGGACTTCTAGCATCTTCAAGCGTGTGGTGTCTGCAATAATCTGCGTAATGACTTCCTGTGGGGGGTCCCATAGAGTGCAAGCCGCCACTGGATCTCCCTCTGAACTTCAGACATCTCAGTCCCCCCAGGTGAGGGCTTGCTCAGTACCCCCCAGCTGCTACTGGGATCACTAGCCTGATCACTGGCTCGATCGCCTTCCATCAGCTCGGTGATGATCGCTGCCTTGGATTTGTTTTGCTGGCCACTTGTCCACGAACTGTCAGCAAGTCTTTAAGGGTATTTATTTTAAGTCAAGAGTACCTCTGCTCCATCCGAAGTGAGCCTGGTGGTGGTTAGGATGTTCCAGGTAGAAGGAAGCATCCCACTGCTTGTGACGTACTCCGGCTACCCCGGACTGGGTAGCTCTGCCAAAAGGGTCCTTCCTGTACCTAGAACCTGTAGCTGTAGAGTGGAGAAGTGATTTTAGCAAGGGCCCACCCTAATAACCAGACAAGACCAGTATTAAGGTGAAAAACAAACAGAATTTATTGGGAAATCCACACAGCTTATATACACATTCTCATCTTGATAAGAGCCTTTTATTATTATATTTTTTATTAATGAGGCATTTTAGTAGTACATAAAGTTAGTAGTAAAGACATACTTGAAACATATACAGTTAATATGTCCCACTATTGCATACAGTATAACAAAGAATGCTTGATATAATTGTACATATTAATATATCGCCTTGTACATTTGACAATCGTGAAATACATAACCGAAAAACAAATATCAGTCTTCACACCCTAAACATTAACATTTTAAACTGCCTCTTCCCCCCCCCCCCCCCCCAACATCTGGCCCATGGAACAGAAAGAAAAAAAAAAGGGGAACCGGACGTGAAAGATATGTCACATTTTAAATTATAACTGGGAAAGAAGAGGGGGAAAAAGGGGGGGGGGCGCTGCTGGGGTAAGTTCTCCCTCTCTCCAATCCCCCCCCACTCCAACACTCCACATTCTTTTTATTTTGTTTTTCTCGCTTAATCCATCCACCATTCCGGAAAGACCCCTGACAGAATAGATATGCAAAAAAAAAAATCTGACTTTTTAAAACAAGCAGTAATTTGCCTCTGGATTGAATTTGGGTATGCAAGTATGACTTTAAGCCATTTTTCAAATACTTTTTTAACTGCTTTTTCTTGGTTTGTAGACGAGCTATGTCGTTCTAAATTAATTTGCCTAATATGGTCAACCTACCTATTAAAATTGCTGTGTTTATTAAGGAGATATTCTCCCCTACTTAGGTGTAGTTATGTAACAGTATAACATCTCTTTTAGTTAAATTTATTTCCTTAGCCAGGAATCTTTTCAGCCAATAGCTCACCTTGGACCAGAAAGCCCTGACTTTCGGACAGAGCCAGTAACAGTGGGATAGATCTGCATTGGGGAAGGAACATCTAGTGCAATAAGCCCTTTTGTGCAGCGACTATTTAGCTATTTTGGCAGGTGACATGTATGTTTTGTTAATCACTTTCATATGCGATTTCCTCCATGCCTGGGAATTAGTACAATTAGTTATCAATTTAAAACTTTGGACAATATCTTCACTTGAAATCTCTACCAAATCCTGAGACCATTTGTTTTGTAGGTGATACACATTCACCCGACCAATTCTATGCATTAGCAAATTATACCAAATTGCTATAGACTTCAATCCTGCCTTATATGCTCTAATCCCCTTATCTATTTCCCCTAGTGACCAGTTCTTTTCAGGATTTTGCATCTGAGTAAAGTAGCAATGTCTAATCTGCAGATATGCAAAAAAGTCATTTCTAGATCAGTGTTTTTCAACCAGTGTGCCGTGGCACACTAGTGTGCCATGAGAGATCCTCAGGTGTGCCGCAGCAGACTGACAACAGTGCGGGGGTGTCCCTCTTTCAAATTATGAAATATTGGGAGGTATGTGACAGGCTCCTCAGGCATCATTTACAACCATGACATAGACATTCATTCACAGACAATCATTATGATTGTTTGTGAATGAATGTCAATATGCCATGTATAGTTTGTAGGAGGCATGGCATGACAGCACAGTACAGTGTGTGTATGTGTATATATATATATATATATATATCCTGTATTAGGCTACAATGTGTGATTTTGTAAAAGTTTGGGATGGTGGTGTGCCACAGGATTTTTTAATGTAAAAAAGTGTGCCACGGCAAAAAAAAGGTTGCAAATCACTGTTCTAGATAATGCAAATTCCCTTTTCAACGACATGAATGATTTGATCGTGCCCAGATTTCCATCCTCGGGCTGGTATAATTAAGACAGACCTTTTTGTTTCCATGACTTAAATATACTAGTCACTAGACTCGGAGCAAACTCTATGTTGCCCCCTATAGCCGCAAATCTTGATAACGGATTCCCAATTTGTTAATTCTTTTTTAAATTTGTTCCAAGCTTTGACAATATTAAATATAATCCCTCTTTCTCCTGTTAAGTGTAGTCAGTCCACGGGTCATCCATTACTTATGGAATATATCTCTTCCTAACAGGAAACTGCAAGAGAATTACCCAGCAGAGCTGCTATATAGCTCCTCCCCTCACATATCATACTCAGTCATTCTCTTGCAGCCTAACTAAAAAGGAAGCTGTGAGAGATCTGTGGTGTTTTTTTTAACTTAGTTTATTTCTACAATCAAAAGTTTGTTATTTTTAAATGGCACCGGAGTGTGCTGTTTATTCTCAGGCAGCATTAGAAGAAGAATCTGCCTGGGTTTTTTTCTATGGTCTTAGCAGACGTATCTAAGATCCACTGGCTGTTTCTCATCTGAGGAGTGAGGTAACTTCAGAGAAGGGGAATAGCATGCAGGGCTCCCCTGCAACAAATGAGGTATGTGCAGTAATTTATTTTCTGAGGAATGGAATTGACTGAGAAAATACTGCTGATACCATTGTAAAGTAAGTTCAGCCTTAAATGCAGTGATAGCGACTGGTATCAGGCTGATGTGTGTGTGTGTGTACACTGAATGTATTTTTCTAAGGAATGGAATTGACCCTGAAAATACTGTTAATACTGAAATAATGTATGAGCCTTAACTGCAGTAAAAACGACTGGTAGCAGGCTTATTAATAATAATACATAACTTTTCAAATGTATGTTTAAAACGTTTACTGGCTTGTTAATCGTTTTTGTGAGGTACTTGGTGATAAAACTTATTAGGGCATGATTATTACCACATGGCCATTTTTGTTTTCTGCATAGAAACAGTTTCTGAGCTTCCCCACTGTTGTAATATGAGTGGGAGGGGCCTATTTTAGCGCTTTTTTTGCGCAGTAAAAATTCAGTCACAATCTGTCTACTTCATCCTCCATGATCCAGATCGTCTCTAGAGAGCTCAGGGGTCTTCAAAATCCATTTTGAGGGAGGTAATCAGGCACAGCAGTCCTGTGACAGTGTATTTGACTGTGAGAAAAACGTTAATTATATCATTGTTATCCATTTTTGGGTACTAAGGGGTTAATCATCCATTTGCTGGTGGGTGCAATCCTTTGCTAACTTAATACATTTACTGTGAAAATTTGGTTGCTATAACTATTTTGGTCATTGTTATTTCAACTGTGTCAGTTTTTCTGTGCTTCTTAAAGGCACAGTAACGTTTTTTATATTGCTTGTAAATTAATTTTGAAAAGTATTTCCAAGTTTGCTAGTCTCATTGCTAGTTTGTTTAAACATGTCTGACTCAGATGAATCTCTTTGTTCACTATGTTTAAAGGCCAATGTGGAGCCCAACAGAAATTTGTGTACTAATTGCATTGATGCTACTTTAAATAAAAGTCAATCTTTACATGTAAAGAAATTATCACCAGACGACGAGGGGGAAGTTATGCCGACTAACTCTCCTCACGTGTCAGTACCTTCGCCTCCCGCTCAGGAGGTGCGTGATTTTGTGGCGCCAAGTACATCAGGGAGGCCCTTACAAATCACTTTGCAAGACATGGCTACTGTTATGACAGAAGTATTATCTAAGTTGCCAGAATTAAGAGGCAAGCGCGATAGCTCTGGGTTAAGGATAGAGTGCGCGGATGAGATGAGAGCCATGTCAGATACTGCGTCACAGTTTGCAGAACGTGAGGACGGAGAGCTTCATTCTGTGGGTGGCGGATCTGATCCAGGGAGACTGGATTCAGAGATTTCCAATTTTAAATTTAAGCTAGAGAACCTCCGCACATTGCTAGGGGAGGTATTAGCGGCTCTGAATGATTGTAACACGGTTGCAATTCCAGAGAAATTATGTAGGTTGGATAGATACTATGCGGTACCGGTGTGTACTGACGTATTTCCTATACCAAAAAGGCTTACAGAGATTATTAGCAAGGAGTGGGATAGACCGGGTGTGCCTTTTACCCCTCCTCCCATATTTAGGAAAATGTTTCCTATTGACGCCACCACACGAGACTTATGGCAGACGGTCCCTAAGGTGGAGGGAGCAGTTTCTACTTTAGCTAAGCGTACCACTATCCCGGTGGAGGATAGTTGTGCCTTTTCAGATCCAATGGATAAAAAATTAGAGGGTTACCTTAAGAAAATGTTTGTTCAACAAGGTTTTATTTTACAGCCCCTCGCATGCATTGCGCCTGTCACTGCTGCGGCAGCATTCTGGTTTGAGTCTCTGGAAGAGGCCATTCGCTCAGCTCCATTGGATGAAATAATCAACAAGCTTAAGACACTTAAGCTAGCTAACGCATTTGTTTCTGATGCCGTTGTGCATTTAACCAAACTTACGGCTAAGAACTCCCGGATTCGCCATTCATGCGCGCAGAGCGCTATGGCTTAAATCCTGGTCAGCTGACGTGACTTCTAAATCTAAATTGCTTAATATTCCTTTCAAAGGGCAGACCTTATTCGGGCCCGGCTTGAAAGAAATTATTGCTGACATTACGGGAGGTAAGGGCCATGCTCTACCTCAGGACAGGGTCAAATCAAAGGCCAAACAGTCTAATTTTCGTGCCTTTCGTAACTTAAAGGCAGGAGCAGCATCAACTTCCTCCGCTCCAAAACAGGAAGGAGCTGTTGCTCGTTACAGACAGGGCTGGAAAGTTAACCAGTCCTGAAACAGGGGCAAGCAGGCCAAGAAACCTGCTGCTGCCCCCAAAACAGCATGAAGAGAGGGCCCCCTATCCGGAAACGGATCTAGTGGGGGGCAGACTTTCTCTCTTCGCCCAGGCTTGGGCAAGAGATGTCCAGGATCCCTGGGCGTTGGAGATCATATCTCAGGGATATCTCCTGGACTTCAAAACTTCTCCTCCACGGGGGAGATTTCATCTTTCAAGGTTATCAGCAAACCAAATAAAGAAAGAGGCGTTTCTACGCTGTGTACAAGACCTCTTACTAATGGGGGTAATCCACCCAGTTCCGCGGACGGAACACGGGCAGGGATTCTATTCAAACCTATTTGTGGTTCCCAAGAAAGAGGAAACCTTCAGGCCAATCTTGGACTTAAAAATCCTAAACAAATTTCTAAGAGTTCCATCATTCAAAATGGAAACTATTCGAACCATCCTTCCCATGATCCAAGAGGGTCAGTACATGACCACAGTGGATCTAAAGGATGCTTACCTTCACATACCGATTCACAAGGACCATTACCGGTATCTGAGATTTGCCTTCCTAGACAGGCATTACCAGTTTGTAGCTCTTCCCTTCGGATTAGCTACGGCTCCAAGAATCTTTACAAAAATTCTAGGATCACTTCTGGCGGTACTAAGACCGCGAGGCATAGCGGTGACTCCGTACCTAGACGACATTCTGATACAAGCGTCAAGTTTTCAAACTGCCAAGTCTCATACAGAGATAGTTCTGGCATTTCTGAGGTCGCATGGGTGGAAGGTGAACGTGGAAAAGAGTTCTCTATTACCACTTACAAGAGTTCCCTTTCTAGGGACTCTTATAGATTCTGTAGAGATGAAAATTTACCTGACAGAGGCCAGGTTATTAAAACTTCTAAATGCTTGCCGTGTCCTTCACTCCATTCCACATCCGTCAGTAGCTCAGAGCATGGAAGTAATCGGCTTAATGGTAGCGGCAATGGACATAGTACCATTTGCGCGCCTGCATCTCAGACCGCTGCAATTGTGCATGCTAAGTCAGTGGAATGGGGATTACTCAGATTTGTCCCCCCTACTAAATCTGGATCAAGAGACCAGAAATTCTCTTCTATGGTGGCTTTCTTGGCCACATCTGTCCAAGGGGATGACCTTTCGCAGGCCAGATTGGACGATTGTAACAACAGACGCCAGCCTTCTAGGCTGGGGAGCAGTCTGGAATTCCCTGAAAGCTCAGGGATTATGGACTCAGGAGGAGAAACTCCTCCCAATAAATATTCTGGAGTTAAGAGCAATATTCAATGCTCTCCTAGCTTGGCCTCAGTTAGCAACTCTGAGGTTCATCAGATTTCAGTCGGACAACATCACGACTGTGGCTTACATCAACCATCAAGGGGGAACCAGAAGTTCCCTAGCGATGTTGGAAGTCTCAAAGATAATTTGCTGGGCAGAGTCTCACTCTTGTCACCTGTCAGCGATCTACATCCCAGGCGTGGAGAACTGGGAGGCGGATTTTCTAAGTCGCCAGACTTTTCATCCGGGGGAGTGGGAGCTTCATCCGGAGGTCTTTGCTCAACTGATTCGTCGTTGGGGCAAACCAGATCTGGATCTCATGGCGTCTCGTCAGAACGCCAAGCTTCCTTGTTACGGATCCAGGTCCAGGGACCCGGGAGCGGTGCTGATAGATGCTCTGACAGCCCCTTGGGTCTTCAACATGGCTTATGTGTTTCCACCATTCCCGATGCTTCCTCGTTTGATTGCCAAGATCAAACAGGAGAGAGCTTCGGTGATTCTGATAGCGCCTGCGTGGCCACGCAGGACCTGGTATGCAGACCTAGTGGACATGTCGTCCTGTCCACCGTGGTCTCTGCCTCTGAGACAGGACCTTCTAATTCAGGGTCCTTTCAAACATCCAAATCTAATTTCTCTGAGGCTGACTGCATGGAGATTGAACGCTTGATTCTATCAAAGCGTGGCTTCTCGGAGTCGGTTATTGATACCTTAATACAGGCTAGGAAGCCTGTTACCAGAAAAATTTACCATAAGATATGGCGTAAATATTTACATTGGTGCGATTCCAAGAGTTACTCATGGAGTAAGGTTAGGATTCCTAGGATATTGTCCTTTCTACAAGAGGGTTTAGAAAAGGGCTTATCTACTAGTTTGTTAAAGGGACAGATTTCTGCTCTGTCTATTCTTCTACACAAACGTCTGGCTGAAGTTCCAGACGTTCAGGCTTTCTGTTAGGCTTTAACTAGGATTAAGCCTGTGTTTAAGTCTGTTGCTCCGCCGTGGAGCTTAAACTTAGTTCTTAATGTTCTTCAAGGCGTTCCATTTGAACCCCTTCATTCCATTGATATCAAGCTGTTATCTTGGAAAGTTCTGTTTTTGATGGCTATTTCCTCGGCTCGAAGAGTCTCTGAGTTATCTGCCTTACATTGTGATTCTCCTTATCTGATTTTTCATTCAGACAAGGTAGTCCTGCGTACTAAACCTGGGTTCTTACCTAAGGTAGTTACTAACAGAAATATCAATCAAGAGATTGTTGTTCCATCTCTGTGTCCTAACCCTTCTTCAAAGAAGGAACGACTTTTGCATAATCTGGACGTAGTCCGTGCCCTGAAATTCTATTTGCAGGCAACTAAGGATTTTCGTCAAACTTCTTCCCTGTTTGTCGTTTACTCTGGACAGAGGAGAGGTCAAAAGGCTTCGGCTACCTCTCTCTCTTTTTGGCTTCGTAGCATAATACGCTTAGCCTATGAGACTGCTGGACAGCAGCCTCCTGAAAGGATTACAGCTCATTCTACTAGAGCTGTGGCTTCCACCTGGGCCTTTAAAAATGAGGCCTCTGTTGAACAGATTTGCAAGGCTGCGACTTGGTCTTCGCTTCACACTTTTTCAAAATTTTACAAATTTGACACTTTTGCTTCGTTGGAGGCTATTTTTGGGAGAAAGGTACTTCAGGCACTGGTTCCTTCTGTTTAATGTTCCTGCCTTGTCCCTCCCTTCATCCGTGTACTTTAGCTTTGGTATTGGTATTCCATAAGTAATGGATGACCCGTGGACTGACTACACTTAACAGGAGAAAACATAATTTATGCTTACCTGATAAATTCCTTTCTCCTGTAGTGTAGTCAGTCCACGGCCCGCCCTGTTTTTACGGCAGGTCTAAATTTTAATTAAACTCCAGTCACCACTGTACCCTATGGTTCCTCCTTTCTCATCTGCTTTGGTCGAATGACTGAGTATGATATGTGAGGGGAGGAGCTATATAGCAGCTCTGCTGGGTAATTCTCTTGCAGTTTCCTGTTAGGAAGAGATATATTCCATAAGTAATGGATGACCCGTGGACTGACTACACTACAGGAGAAAGGAATTTATCAGGTAAGCATAAATTATGTTATCTCTTATTGTTTTCGGAATATCTTTCTTCCTTGCATGCAGTACACCCAGAAGAGAGATTGGGGCTAGTATGTCATTTTCAATCTGCAGGTGTGACAACAACCCCTCTTCCGTAATCCAATCACATGCTACTTTAACCATGCATGACCAATTATAGTACTTAATATTGGGAAATCCTAAACCTCCATAATCTCTTTTTGCATTAACTTACTAAGAACAATTCTTGCTGTTGTCCATTTCCATAAAAACTGTATACATTGCGAATAGAACTTTTTCAAATTTCTCTCTTTAATAAAGAGAGGTAGATTTTGGCATAGAAACAGAATCTTTGGAAGAATTATAATTTTTATCAGATGTATTTTGGCTGAGAGGGATAGTGGCAGGTGTCCCCATTTTAAAAGCTTACAGGCTATGGAATTCAATAAATTATTATAGTTTATCTCGTACCATTCTGTGGGATTTTTACTGAGGGTCACTCCTAAATATTTAATTTGTTTTTGGACTTCTTTAAAAGGCGTGTATTTTAGACTTTTTTCATTCTTTTGTAGCCAGATAATCTCTGACTTAGCCATATTTATCTTGTATCCTGAAAAGGAACCAAAGTTATTGATAATATCCAATAATATGGGTATATTCCTCCCTGAATTGCCCATAAAGAGCAGTAGGGTCATTCAATTAAGGGGACAAGATCAATGACCTTCTCCCTATGGCAATACCTTCCAGATCTTTCCTAAGTTTTATTGCCAAAGGCTCTATCGATATATATAATAAAAGCGGGGATAGGGAGCATCCCTGCCTGGTGCCTTTTGCTATAAGTACTTTAGGGGAAAGTAGACCAGTGATTAACAATGAAGAGGTTGGGTTTCTATATATGAGTCTAACAAATGAGTTAACCCCTTAATGACAACTGATGTACCAGGTACGTCATGCATTAACAAGCAGTTAATGACAATAGACGTACCTGGTACATCAGTTGTCTAACAGAGTGCTGGAAGCCATTGCGATCGCTTCCAGCAGCTCTGATGGTATTGCAGTGATGCCTCGATTTGGAGGCATCCTGCAATACCCCTTTACAAGCCTCTGATGCAGAGAGAGCCACTCTGTGGCCCTCTCTGCACCGGAGCGTCGTTGGTGGGTGGGAGCAAAACAGGGAGGCGGGTGGGCGGCCTGCAATGGGCCTGTGATCATGTAGAGGGGGGCGGGATTGGAGGCGGGAGTGCCCGGGGGGCGGCATGCACAGGGGGCGGCGGGTGGGCGTGTGCACGGGGCGGGAGCGGGTGGGAACTGCTACACTACAGAAACATTAAATAATAAATTGGGGGAAAAGGGGGGGAATTTTAATTTATTAAGCAATTGAAGGGTTCTGGGAGGGGGTGTGGGGGGGTAGCTACACTACAGAAAAGGCCAAAAAATTAAAGCATCATTTTTTTTTACTAAACTGGGTACTGTCAGACAGCTGCCAGTACCCAAGATGGCGGCCATTAGGCTAGAGGGGGAGGGTTAGAGAACTGTTTGATGGGGGATCCGTGAGATTGGGGGCTAAGGGCAGATTCTACACAGCAGCATATGTAAATATGCTATAAAAAACAAATATACCTTTTATTTTAGTACTGGCAGACTTTCTGCCAGTACTTAAGATGGCGGGAACAATTGTGGGGTGGGGGAGGGAAGAGAGCTGTTTGGGAGGGATCAGGGGGTCTGATGTTTCAGGTGGGAGGCTGATCTCTACACTAAAGCTAAAATTAAACCTGCAAACTCCCTACAAGCTACCTAATTAACCCCTTTACTGCTAGCCATAATACACGTGTGATGTGCAGCGGCATTTAGAGGCCTTCTAATTATCAAAAAGCAACACCAAAGCCATATATGTCTACTATTTCTGAACAAAGGGGATACCAGAGAAGCATTTACAACCATTTGTGCCATAATTGCACAAGCTGTTTGTAAATAATTTCAGTGAGAAACCTAAAGTTTGTGAAAAAGGAAACAATTTATTTTTATTTGATCGCATTTGGCGGTGAAATGGTGGCATGAAATATACCAAAATGGGCCTAGATCAAAACTTTGGGTTGTCTACTACACTAAAGCTAAAATTAACCCTACACGTTTCCTACAAGCTCCCTAATTAACCCTGCACTGCTGGGCATAATACACGTGTGGTGCGCAGGGGCATTTAGCAGCCTTCTAATTACCAAAAAGCAATGCCAAAGCCATATATGTCTGCTATTTCTGAACAAAGGGGATCCCAGAGAAGCATTTACAACCATTTATGCCATAATTGCACAAGCTGTTTGTAATTAATTTCAGTGAGAAACCGAAAGTTTGTGAAAAAAATTTGTGAAAAAGTGAATGATTTTTTGTATTTGATCGCATTTGGCGGTGAAATGGTGGCATGAAATATACCAAAATGGGCCTAGATAAATACTTTGGGATGTCTTCTAAAAAAAATATATATATACATGTCAAGGGATATTCAGGGATTCCTGAAAGATATCAGTGTCCCAATGCAACTAGCAGTAATTTTGAAAAAAAGTAGTTTGGAAATAGCAAAGTGCTACTTGTATTTATGGCCCTATAACTTGCACAAAAAGCAAAGAACATGTAAACATTGGGTATTTCTAAACTCAGGACAAATTTAGAAACTATTTAGCATGGGTGTTTTTTGGTGTTTGCAGATGTGTAACAGATTTTGGGGCTAAAAGTTAGAAAAAGTGTTTTTTTTTTCCATTTTTTCCTCATATTTTATAATTTTTTTATAGTAAATTATAAGATATGATGAAAATAATGGTATCTTTAGAAAGTCCATTTAATGGCGAGAAAAACGGTATATAATATGTGTGGGTACAGTAAATGAGTAAGAGGAAAATTACAGCTAAACACAAACACTGCAGAAATGTAAAAATAGCCTTTGTCCCAAACGGACAGAAAATGGAAAAGTACTGTTGTCATTAAGGGGTTAAAATTACCTGTAATTCCAAATTTCCCCAAAGATGTAAATAGGTGATCCTTTTTCAGCGTCTATTGTAATCAGGGCTGCATCATTTTTTACTTTGGCCTCAGGTTTGCGTTTTAACCATAGATGCTCTGTTTAAAACAATACTCGCCGCATGTTTTTTGTGGGGTTTCTACCATGCATAAATCCTCTTTGGTCTTGGTGTATCAGTGGGTCTAAAGTTTGTTTTAATCTGTTAGCTAGGATAGCAGTTAATATTTTATAGTCGTTATTTAGAAGAGAAATGGGTCTGTATGATTCTACTAATTCTGGCCTGAAGGCTCGCCAGAAACAGCAGTTATGAAGCAGCGGTCACAAAAACTGCTGCTCCATAACCTGTCCGTCTGCTCTTAGCAGGCGGACACACATCGCCGGAAATCAACCCGATCGACTACATTCGGGTTGACTGACACCCCCCTGCTGGCGGCCTACTGGCCGCAAGTCTGCAGGGGGCGGCGTTGCGCCAGCAGCTCTTGTGAGCTGCTGGTGCAATGCTGAATACGGCGAGCGTATTGCTCGCCGTATTCAGCGAAGTCTGGCGGACCTGATCCGCACTGTTGGATCAGGTCCACCAGACTTTAATAAATATGCCCCATTGTGTTATCTGTGCTTATAAAGCAGACAGTAAACTACAAGGGAGAGCAGTAAGTAACTGTGTGCACAGCCCCGGCAGACTCTCACGTATTACTACTCACCGGCAGGGAGGGAGAGCAGTAAGTAACTGTGTGCACAGCCCCGGCAGACTCTCACGTATTACTACTCACCGGCAGGGAGGGAGAGCAGTAAGTAACTGTGTGCACAGCCCCGGCAGACTCTCACGTATTACTGCTCACCGGCAGGGAGGGAGAGCAGTAAGTAACTGTGTGCACAGCCCCGGCAAACTCTCACGTATTACTACTCACCAGCAGGGAGGGAGAGCAGTAAGTAACTGTGTGCACAGCCCCGGCAGACTCTCACGTATTACTACTCACCGGCAGGGAGGGAGAGCAGTAAGTAACTGTGTGCACAGCCCCGGGAGACTCTCACGTATTACTACTCACCGGCAGGGAGGGAGAGCAGTAAGTAACTGTGTGCACAGCCCCGGCAGACTCTCACATATTATTACTCACCGGCAGGGAGGGAGAGCAGTAAGTAACTGTGTGCACAGCCCCGGCAGACTCTCAGGTATTACTACTCACCGGCAGGGAGGGAGAGCAGTAAGTAACTGTGTGCACAGCCCCGGCAGACTCTCACATATTACTACTCACCGGCAGGGAGGGAGAGCAGTAAGTAACTGTGTGCACAGCCCCGGCAGACTCTCACGTATTACTACTCACTGTCAGGGAGGGAGAGCAGTAAGTAACTGTGTGCACAGCCCCAGCAGACTCTCACGTATTACTACTCACCGGCAGGGAGGGAGAGCAGTAAGTAACTGTGTGCACAGCCCCGGCAGACTCTCATGTATTACTACTCACCCGCAGGGAGGGAGAGCAGTAAGAAACTGTGTGCACAGCTCCGGCAGACTCTCACGTATTACTACTCACCGGCAGGGAGGGAGAGCAGTAAGTAACTGTGTGCACAGCCCCGGCAGACTCTCACATATTACTACTCACCGGCAGGGAGGGAGAGCAGTAAGTAACTGTGTGCACAGCCCCGGCAGACTCTCACGTATTACTACTCACCGGCAGGGAGGGAGAGCAGTAAGTAACTGTGTGCACAGCCCCGGCAGACTCTCACGTATTACTACTCACCGGCAGGGAGGGAGAGCAGTAAGTAACTGTGTGCACAGCCCCGGCAGACACTCACGTATTACTACTCACCGGCAGGGAAGGAGAGCAGTAAGTAACTGTGTGCACAGCCCCGGCAGACTCTCACGTATTACTACTCACCGGCAGGGAGGGAGAGCAGTAAGTAACTGTGTGCACAGCCCCGGCAGACTCTCACATATTACTACTCACCGGCAGGGAGGGAGAGCAGTAAGTAACTGTGTGCACAGCCCCGGCAGACTCTCACGTATTACTACTCACCGGCAGGGAGGGAGAGCAGTAAGTGACTGTGTGCACAGCCCCAGCAGACTCTCACGTATTACTACTCACCGGCAGGGAGGGAGAGCAGTAAGTAACTGTGTGCACAGCCCCGGCAGACTCTCACGTATTACTACTCACCGGCAGGGAGGGAGAGCAGTAAGTAACTGTGTGCACAGCCCCGGCAGACTCTCACGTATTACTACCCACCGGCAGGGAGGGAGAGCAGTAAGTAACTGTGTGCACAGCCCCGGCAGACTCTCACGTATTACTACTGACCGGCAGGGAGGGAGAGCAGTAAGTAACTGTGTGCACAGCCCGGCAGACTCTCACGTATTACTACTCACCGGCAGGGAGGGAGAGCAGTAAGTAACTGTGTGCACAGCCCCGGCAGACTCTCACGTATTACTACTCACCGGCAGGGAGGGAGAGCAGTAAGTAACTGTGTGCACAGCCCCGGCAGACTCTCACGTATTACTACTCACCGGCAGGGAGGGAGCAATGTATTTCAGTCTGATGACTATTCATGTCATCTGTCTCATCCTCTTCCTTCACATTTAATAGCCCAGTGCCTGGGTTTTCCTCTAGACGCCCTGTAATTACAGCAGGAAGTTACCTGATAGATCACAGTACAGGGTGTAGCATAAACTTATATAACAGCAGTTTGTACTTTATGATTTACTTTATTACACAATTAGTGAAAGCCTAATCCTTTAGCTAATAGTAACACACATAATAAATAAATCAGGAGTGCGTTTGTGTCTGGAGCACTATATGGCAGCAGTTCTGCAAGAATATTATTTATTTGCTAGGGCACTAGATGGCAGCACTAGTTCCTGCTCCAGTCACCTACCTATGTTTCTCTTCAACAAAGAATATCTTGGAAACAAAGCAAATTTGAAAATAGAAATAAGTTGGAAACTTTTTAAAATTGTGTTCTCTGAATTACAAAAGAAAAATGTTGGTTTTCATATCCCTATAGAAGATTAATAAGAACCAGCTATGGGTAAAATAAACCATCATCTTGGAAAAGTGTAGTTATTTTGTATGTAATTCCTTGGTCTGACACTTGGGTAAATGATCTTACATGAGAGAGTCTATACCAGCGCACTGTGAGGTTTACATGACTGATATAATAAAAGCTGCACAAATAAACCTAAAGGAAGAGCTTGGTGTCTGTTTTACTTTTGTATCTGTACACACGTAACAGTTGTGGTTTGTGATATACACAATACAGGGCTAAGCAGGTGATCCTAATAGAGGTGTCAGCATGCAGTAAACTCGGGAAGCTGGATAGCTAATAACACTGTATGAGAATTAGTGCCATTTACAAAGGAGGAATGGCCGGCTCAGAACTACATAAAAGTGGCAAATAGGAAGTAGCGTGTTGTGCGCACCAGAAAGATCAGACAGACAAGCAGGATACTAGTGATAGGAAGTACCGGCTAGACACCATCACAATATTAGCAGCACCTCCAGCGTCACACATACTTCTGCCCCCAGCTACACACTGAAGAGCTGCACCATATCCTATATAATAAACGGCCAGGTATGTTTGTCAGATGCCGTCATGCACAGTAGAGACTGCATGAGGACAAACATACCTGGCCGTTTGTATCCTGACAGCAGAGAGGGAAGTGAAAGCGGCGTGGCCGGGCATGACGAGGGGCGCGGTCGGCGTAGCGAAGGGCATGGTGCCGCAATGGGGGCGTGGCCGGGCGGTGCCGTGAGATAGAGCGCTAAAGGGTTTGAGAGAGAGAGCCAGAGAGGGGAAGAGAGAGCACCAAAGAGGGTGGAGAGAGAGCAAAAGAGGGTGGAGAGAGAGCCAAAGAGGTGGGAGAGAGAGCAAAAGAGGGTGGAGAGAGCGCAAAAGAGAGTGGGGAGAGAGAGCAAAAGAGGTGGGAGAGAGAGCCAAAGAGGGGGGAGAGAGAACAAAAGAGAGAGCGGAGAGAGAGCAAAAGATAGGGCGGAGAGAGAGCAAAAGAGAGGGGGGAAGAGAGCCAAAGAGGGGGGAGAGAGAGCAAAAGATAGACGGAAGAGAGCCAAAGAGGGGGGAGAGAGAACAAAAGAGAGAGCAGAGAGAGAGCAAAAGATAGGGCGGAGAGAGAGCAAAAGAGAGGGGGGAAGAGAGCCAAAGAGGGGGGAGAGAGAGCAAAAGAAAGGGGGAAGAGAGCCAAAGAGGGGGGAGAGAGAACAAAAGAGAGGGGGAAGAGAGAGTGCAAAAGAAAGGGGGGAGAGAGCCAAAGAGGAAGGAGAGAGAGCAAAAGAGAGGGGGAGAGAGAGCAAAAGAGAGGGGGAGAGAGAGAGCAAAAAACAGGGGGGGAGATCGCAAAAGAGAGGGGGGAGAGAGAGCAAAAAAGAGGGGGGAGAGAGATAGCAAAAGAGAGGGGGGAGAGAGAGATAGCAAAAAAGAGGGGGTAGAGGGCCAAAGAGGGGGGAGAGAGCCAAAGAGGGGGAGAGAGAGCAAAAGAAAGGGGGGAGAGAGCCAAAGAGGGGGGAGAGAGAGCAAAAGAGAGGGGGGAGAGAGTGCAAAAGAAAGGGGGGAAGAGAGCCAAAGAGGGGGGAGAGAGAGCAAAAGAGAGGGGGAGAGAGAGCAAAAGAGAGAGGGAGAGAGAGCAAAAGAGAGAGGGAGAGAGAGCAAAAGAGAGAGGGAGAGAGAGCAAAAGAGAAGGGAGAGAGCAAAAGAAAGGGGGAGAGAGCCAAAGAGGGGGAGAGAGACAGCCAAAGAAAAGGGGGAGCGAGCCAAAGAGGGGGGAGAGAGAGCCAAAAAGGGGGAGAGAGAGCAAAAGAGAGGGGGAGAGAGTGCAAAAGAAAGGGGGGAGAGAGAGCAAAAGAGAGGGGGAGAGAGAGCAAAAGAGAGGGGGAAAGAGAGGGGGAGAGAGAGCAAAAGAGAAGGGAGAGAGAGCAAAAGAAAGGGGGGAGAGAGCCAAAGAGGGGGAGAGAGAGAGCAAAAGAAAGGGGGGAGAGAGCCAAAGAGGGGGGAGAGAGAGCAAAAGAGAGGGGGGGGAGAGAGCCAAAGAGGGGGAGAGAGAGCAAAAGAGGGGGAGAGAGAGCAAAAGAGAGGGGAGAGAGAGCAAAAAAGAGGGGGGAGAGAGAGATAGCAAAAGAGAGGGGGGAGAGAGAGATAGCAAAAAAGAGGGGAGAGAGAGAGATAGCAAAAAAGAGGGGAAAGAGAGAGCAAAAGAGAGGGGGGAGAGAGAACAAATAGAGGGGGGAGAGAGAGCAAAAGAGAGGGGGGAGAGAGAGAGTGCAAAAGAGAGGGGGGAGAGAGAGCGCAAAAGAGAGGGGGGAGAGAGAGAGCGCAAAAGAGAGGGGGGAGAGAAAGAAAAAGAGGGGGGGGAGAGAGCAAGGGGTGGGACCGCTGTACTGCAAAAAATGGCCCGTGTACACAGGCTTTAGGACTAGTTGTATATAATAAGTTTAGGTAACTAGCGGTAACAGAATATTAGATACCTCAGCAGTGGCGTAGCATGGGTTGTCAGTGCCCAGGCCAAGGCAAGTATTGCACCTCCTAACCCATTAGCACTGACTGGGTCTCTTCCACCAATACAGTAGTGATTGGCAAATTTGCTTTGAATATAGGAGCCAGCTAAACAACTTAGGAGACAGTTTGAAGCAAGAAGGGGTTTCAATGGCACTGCTTAGTGAATTATCGTGACTACACCCTAAATAGATTACTGGTTTTATTCCATATAATCACAGGGTAAATGGTGCTGTGTATTGTTTAAATTACAGAGAGAACATGGGCAAAAAAGACCAAGAAAGAATACACAAATAGCACTCTTGTAGTCATATGACACAAGATGTGTATATGTTTGTAGAAAGATAGAATACCAAATGGTAAGGGGAGTACGCTTGGATAATTAAAACATAACTTTTATTAAATACGCAAAAAAACAGGAGATAAAATAAAAGGATGTGCAATTAAAAACAATAGTTACCTGGGGCGTGATACAAAATGTATCTAATAACACTATAGTGTAAGAGTGTGACAATTCGAAGTTGTTATATAGTTTGGGTATAAATAACTTGAACTCTATTGTGTAATGAAACACTGGAATGTTGGGAATAACCAATATAACTTGTGTTAATCGTATTGATACAATAGTTGGTTGTCCCAAGGTTTAGTGCACCATATATTTCTTACAGGGAAAAATATGGCCAATAATATTTAAGTTTTACCCAAATTGACATGTTAACAAAATATATTTGAGGTTATATTGAGCACATGAATGTAAAAAGAGCAAAAATCATCAGATCAGCGGTCAGTGTGATTGGTGCATACTTAAGTATTCATGTTTGTCTGTTCACTATCTCACAGACTAAAACATTATACCTTGACATATCATAAAGGTTAGATTTCTAACCATATGTAAATGATTATCTGTTTATTTGTGGTAATAACTACATACAGACCGTATCTCTTAGTCTATAGTAGTTGCTAAAGATAACTAATATTGGTTTGTTTGTGAGAATTACAAAGAATATTGGTT
This sequence comes from Bombina bombina, assembly GCF_027579735.1. Taxonomy (NCBI): domain Eukaryota; kingdom Metazoa; phylum Chordata; class Amphibia; order Anura; family Bombinatoridae; genus Bombina; species Bombina bombina. Next base: position 794,208,410 of record NC_069502.1, on the reverse strand, counting down.
CTATTTACATATGCTGATAAGCTTGCCGACAAATACCAGTAACCTCATATTACTTAGTATTAATTCTATTCAGCCAAATCTAAGATAATAGTATTAGCCAGCCAGCATGTGATTTAATATTCACAAGTAAACCACTATTGATATGACTTAATGTAGAAATTCATTGATTAGCTGTATAATAAGTGTCATCTGATGTATAAGGGAACATCATTTGATGCTGTGTTTTTCTATATTGCTTATTTCAGTATAATACCGTTTTTGAAAACAGCATCTACTTATGCTGAGTTAGGATACAGCATACATGATTATATTTCTAACCAATAACTGTATGGTTTGCTCCTATAGCATTAGTGACTGTGGATCATATCAGTCATTACTATACACGTTAAACACAATGATGTTCAACCGATAGCTCTGCTTGCACTAAGTTTGCAAAACAGCATATGCTTTGTATTAAGTAAATATCCAGCAGGTGTGATTGTATTACCAGCCGGCTTCAGTGTAACTTGCCTCTATAGCGTTAGTGAAACATTTCTATAGAAGCTATACCAGTTTATCTCAGCTAAGTTAGATAGATATATGAGCTCATGCAACAGGGTTAAATGTTTGTCTATAGTTAGACATCCTGTTATTTGGCGTATAATATATATTTGTATAGATATGCTAGCTGGTACTTAGCTGCTATAGTTGTTCATTTGAGTTACGCTGCTGTTTAAGATTTTACCTTAGTGCTAAATCTAGATCTGTTATATTAACAGCCTTCGGTTGGCAAAATATTTTACAATTAAAGATTTGCCCTTCTTTGTGCTCTTTGTATAAAATTACCGTTAACAAGATTAACAAATGTCATTGTTCAACATTATCTGATAAACTTCTCCTGCATAATTACAATAGAAATAAAGTCAAATAGTTGCATGTAAGTGCCTGAGAGTATTGCGGCTGAACAAATGAATCAACAACGAGTGTCACCCCAGGTTAAACTAGCCCTAACAAACACAGGAGCTCCCTGACTCCTCACCATTCCCCTAACATGTTTCGCCGTACACTCGGCTTTATCAAAGGGGGTGTGCGCGCGTCGCGCTGTAGATGGCTTTTTATTGCGTGGCGGAAGCTGTGTATCCGCCCACTCTATGACGCTGTGACTTACAGATTGATGCACTTGTACTTAGGAGACAGGTTGGTTTTTTTTAAACAAAGCTTTATTTTTAACGACAAAAATAACAGATCTTAAATTTACAAACAAAGAAGACTAGAACCAACATCTTACATGCAGCGTTAATAGCCATCAATAATCGCGGAGTGGAGGTTTCCAGCCGGTAATTGGCTGTCAGCTGATGCTTGCTAGAAGCAATGAGCTGATGCTGATCACCGGCGCTGCATGTGAGACAATGAGATCGGCGCACACCTCATGATAAGGAGATGGCTCTTTCAGCTTACCAGCAGCAGCTGCACAGATTCCCCCACACACCCGTGATGCATTTGTGAGTGTGCATGGTAGCCTGGTATCCTTTGTTCAAATTTAACTCCTTCCCTTCTTTGTCTGCAACACTGTATATAGTGCAGACTCCCCAGACTACTTCAGTAAACTCTTATGATAAACAATGCTGCCATATATAAAGTTTGCTCCTGTGCCTATCTCAGTATGATCTCATGACAAGCACTGCTACCATTTATAAAGCTTGTTCCTCAGCCTACCTCAGTATGCTCATGTGACAAGCATTGTGACCATATATAAAGCACGCTTCACAGAGCCGGTTAGAGTCGAAGAACAATTCACTCTTGAAAAAATCTGAGCGTCCTCACATGAAACGCTTAGAGGTTCTTATTTGGAAGGCATTAACGTGACTTTTTGGAGACATTCCCTGAAATAAGCTCTGGACTTGGTTTTATATACGGCTGAGGTGGAGCAGACATACGGGAGAGAATTCCATCCGTCACTTGGTTTGGAGTATATGCCTTTGTTAATCATATTGGTTTCTTATACTGCTTGTATTCTTTTATATTTTCTAAGTAGCCATCTGTTTTTGCGCACTTACGCTCCATTAACCCCTTAACGACCGACGACGTATGGGGTACGTCCTCTAAAAAAATACAGTTAACGACCGAGGACGTACCCCGTACGTTGTCGGTCTTTGAAATTGGTGGAAGCGATCCTGATAGCTTCCAGATGCTTTCCGGTTATTGCAGTGATGCCTCAATATCGAGGCATCCTGCAATAACGTTTCTTAGCCATCCGATGCAGAGACTAGCAGACTTTCTGCCAGTACTTAAGATGGCGGGACAATTGTGGGGTGGGGAGGGAAGAGAACTGTTTGGGAGGGATCAGGGAGTGTGATGTGTCAGGTGGGAGGCTGATCTCTACACTAAAGCTAAAATTAACCCTGCAAGCTCCCTACAAGCTACCTAATTAACCTCTTCACTGCTAGAAATAATACACATGTGATGCGCAGCTGCATTTAGCGGCCTTCTAATTACCAAAAAGCAACGCGAAAGCCATATATGTCTGCTATTTCTGAACAAAGGGGATCCCAGAGAAGCATTTACAAACATTTGTGCTATAATTGCACAAGCTGTTTGTAAATAATTTCAGTGAGAAACCTAAAATTGTGAAAAATTTAACTTTTTTTTTTAATTTGATCGCATTTGGCGGGGAAATGGTGGCATGAAATATACCAAAATGGGCCTAGATCAATATTTGGGGTTGTCTACTACACTACAGCTAAAATTAACCCTAGAGGCTCCCTACATGCTCCCTAATTAACCCCTTCACTGCTGGGCATAATACACGTGTGGTGCGCAGTGGCATTTAGCGGCCTTCTAATTACCAAAAAGCAACGCCAAAGCCATACATGTCTGCTATTTCTGAACAAAGGGGATCCCAGAGAAGCATTTACAACCATTTATGTTATAATTGCACAAGTTGTTTGTAAATAATTTCAGTGAGAAACCTAAATTTTGTGAAAAAATTTGTGAAAAACTATTTTTTTTATTTGATTGCATTTGGCGGTGAAATGATGGCATGAAATACACCAAAACGGGCCTAGATCAATACTTTGGGTTGTCTACTAAAATATATATATACACACACACACACACGTCAAGGGATATTCAGGGATTCCTGACAGATATCAGTGTCCCAATGTAACTAGCGCTAATTTTGAAAAAAAGTGGTTTGGAAATAGCAAAGTGCTACTTGTACTTATTGCCCTATAACTTGCAAAAAAAGCAAAGAACACGAAAACATTGGGTATTTCTAAACTCAGGACAAAATTTAGAAACTATTTAGCATGGGTGTTTTTTGGTGGTTCTAGATGTGTAACAGATTTTGGGGGTCAAAGTTAGAAAAACAGAATTTATGCTTACCTGATAAATTACTTTCTCCAACGGTGTGTCCGGTCCACGGCGTCATCCTTACTTGTGGGATATTCTCTTCCCCAACAGGAAATGGCAAAGAGTCCCAGCAAAGCTGGTCACATGATCCCTCCTAGGCTCCGCCCACCCCAGTCATTCGACCGACGGACAGGAGGAAATATATATAGGAGAAACCATATGATACCGTGGTGACTGTAGTTAGAGAAAATAATTCATCAGACCTGATTAAAAAACCAGGGCGGGCCGTGGACCGGACACACCGTTGGAGAAAGTAATTTATCAGGTAAGCATAAATTCTGTTTTCTCCAACATTGGTGTGTCCGGTCCACGGCGTCATCCTTACTTGTGGGAACCAATACCAAAGCTTTAGGATACGGATGAAGGGAGGGAGCAAATCAGGTCACCTAAATGGAAGGCACCACGGCTTGCAAAACCTTTCTCCCAAAAATAGCCTCAGAAGAAGCAAAAGTATCAAATTTGTAAAATTTGGCAAAAGTGTGCAGTGAAGACCAAGTCGCTGCCTTACATATCTGGTCAACAGAAGCCTCGTTCTTGAAGGCCCATGTGGAAGCCACAGCCCTAGTGGAGTGAGCTGTGATTCTTTCAGGAGGCTGCCGTCCGGCAGTCTCATAAGCCAATCGGATAATGCTTTTAAGCCAAAAGGAAAGAGAGGTAGAAGTCGCTTTTTGACCTCTCCTTTTACCAGAATAAACAACAAACAAGGAAGATGTTTGTCTGAAATCTTTAGTAGCCTCTAAATAGAATTTTAGAGCATGGACTACGTCCAAATTGTGTAACAAACGTTCCTTCTTTGAAACTAGATTCGGACACAAAGAAGGTACAACTATCTCCTGGTTAATATTTTTGTTGGAAACAACTTTCGGAAGAAAACCAGGCTTAGTACGCAAAACCACCTTATCTGCATGGAACACCAGATAGGGCGGAGAACACTGCAGAGCAGATAACTCTGAAACTCTTCTAGCAGAAGAAATTGCAACCAAAAACAAAACTTTCCAAGATAATAACTTAATATCTACGGAATGTAAGGGTTCAAACGGAACCCCTTGAAGAACTGAAAGAACTAGATTTAGACTCCAGGGAGGAGTCAAAGGTCTGTAAACAGGCTTGATCCTAACCAGAGCCTGAACAAATGCTTGAACATCTGGCACAGCTGCCAGTCTTTTGTGAAGTAAAACAGATAAAGCAGAGATCTGTCCCTTCAGAGAACTTGCAGATAATCCTTTCTCCAAACCTTCTTGTAGAAAGGATAGAATCTTAGGAATTTTTATCTTGTTCCATGGGAATCCTTTAGATTCACACCAACAGATATATTTTTTCCATATTTTATGGTAAATTTTTCTAGTTACAGGCTTTCTAGCCTGAATCAGAGTATCTATTACAGAATCTGAAAACCCACGCTTTGATAAAATCAAGCGTTCAATCTCCAAGCCGTCAGTTGGAGGGAAACCAGATTCGGATGTTCGAATAGACCCTGAACAAGAAGGTCCTGTCTCAAAGGTAGCTTCCATGGTGGAGCCGATGACATATTCACCAGGTCTGCATACCAAGTCCTGCGTGGCCACGCAGGAGCTATCAAGATCACCGAGGCCCTCTCCTGATTGATCCTGGCTACCAGCCTGGGGATGAGAGGAAACGGTGGGAATACATAAGCTAGGTTGAAGGTCCAAGGTGCTACTAGTGCATCTACTAGGGTCGCCTTGGGATCCCTGGATCTGGACCCGTAGCAAGGAACCTTGAAGTTCTGACGAGACACCATCAGATCCATGTCTGGAATGCCCCATAATTGAGTTATTTGGGCAAAGATTTCCGGATGGAGTTCCCACTCCCCCGGATGGAATGTCTGACGACTCAGAAAATCCGCTTCCCAATTTTCCACTCCTGGGATGTGGATCGCAGACAAGTGGCAGGAGTGATCCTCCGCCCATTGAATTATCTTGGTCACTTCTTTCATCGCCAGGGAAGTCCTTGTTCCCCCCTGATGATTGATATATGCAACGGTCGTCATGTTGTCTGACTGAAACCTTATGAATTTGGCCTTTGCTAGTTGAGGCCAAGCTCTGAGAGCATTGAATATCGCTCTCAGTTCCAGAATGTTTATCGGGAGAAGAGACTCTTCCCGAGACCATAGACCCTGAGCTTTCAGGGATTCCCAGACCGCGCCCCAGCCCACTAGGCTGGCGTCGGTCGTGACAATGACCCACTCTGGTCTGCGGAAGCTCATTCCCTGTGACAGATTGTCCAGGGTCAGCCACCAACGGAGTGAATCTCTGGTCTTTTGATCTACTTGAATCGTCGGAGACAAGTCTGTATAATCCCCATTCCACTGTCTGAGCATGCACAGTTGTAATGGTCTTAGATTAATTTGTGCAAAAGGAACTATGTCCATTGTTGCAACCATCAATCCTATTACTTCCATGCACTGCGCTATGGAAGGACGAGGAACAGAATGAAGTACTTGACAAGAGCTTAGAAGTTTTGATTTTCTGACCTCTGTCAGAAAAATCCTCATTTCTAAGGAATCTATTATTGTTCCCAAGAAGGGAACTCTTGTTGACGGGGACAGAGAACTTTTTTCTTTGTTCACCTTCCATCCGTGAGATCTGAGAAAGGCTAGGACGATGTCCGTATGAGCCTTTGCTTTTGACAGGGACGACGCTTGAATCAGGATGTCGTCCAAGTAAGGTACTACTGCAATGCCCCTTGGTCTTAGAACCGCTAGAAGGGACCCTAGTACCTTTGTGAAAATCCTTGGAGCAGTGGCTAATCCAAATGGAAGTGCCACAAACTGGTAATGCTTGTCCAGAAAAGCGAACCTTAGGAACTGATGATGTTCCTTGTGGATAGGAATATGTAGGTACGCATCCTTTAAATCCACGGTAGTCATAAATTGATTTTCCTGGATAGTAGGTAGGATCGTTCGATTTTGAACGATGGTACCCTGAGAAATTTGTTTAGGATCTTTAGATCCAAAATTGGTCTGAATGTTCCCTCTTTTTTGGGAACTATGAACAGATTGGAATAAAATCCCATTCCTTGTTCTCTTATTGGAACTGGATGTATCACTCCCATCTTTAACAGGTCTTCTACACAATGTAAGAATGCCTGTCTATTTATTTGGTTTGAAGATAATTGAGACCTGTGGAACCTTCCCCTTGGGGGTAGTTCCTTGAATTCCAGGAGATAACCTTGAGAAACTATTTCTAGCGCCCAAGGATCCTGAACATCTCTTGCCCAAGCCTGAGCAAAGAGAGAAAGTCTGCCCCCCACTAGATCCGGTCCCGGATCGGGGGCTATCCATTCATGCTGTTTTGGTAGCAGTGGTAGGCTTCTTGGCCTGCTTACCCTTGTTCCAGCCTTGCATTGGTTTCCAGGCTGGTTTGGGTTGTGAAGTATTACCCTCTTGCTTAGAGGATACAGAATTAGAGACTGGTCTGTTTCTGCGAAAGGGACGAAAATTAGGCTTATTATTAGCCTTAAAAGACCTATCCTGTGGGAGGGCGTGGCCCTTTCCCCCAGTGATGTCTGAAATAATCTCTTTCAAATCAGGTCCAAATAATGTTTTACCTTTGAAAGGAATGTTAAGCAATTTTGTCTTGGAAGACACATCCGCTGACCAAGACTTTAGCCAAAGCACTCTGCGCGCCACGACAGCAAACCCTGAATTTTTCGCCGCTAATCTAGCTAATTGCAAAGCGGCATCTAAAACAAAAGAGTTAGCCAATTTAAGTGCTTGAACTCTGTCCATAACCTCCTCATACGAAGATTCTTTACTGAGCGATTTTTCTAGTTCCTCGAACCAGAAACACGCTGCCGTAGTGACAGGAACAATGCATGAAATTGGTTGTAGAAGGTAACCTTGCTGTACAAAAATCTTTTTAAGCAAACCCTCTAATTTCTTATCCATAGGATCTTTGAAAGCACAACTATCTTCGATAGGAATAGTAGTGCGTTTGTTTAGAGTAGAAACCGCCCCCTCGACCTTGGGGACTGTCTGCCATAAGTCCTTTCTGGGGTCGACTATAGGAAATAATTTCTTAAATATAGGGGGGGAACAAAAGGTATGCCGGGCCTTTCCCACTCTTTATTTACTATGTCCGCCACCCGCTTGGGTATAGGAAAAGCGTCGGGGGGCACCGGAACCTCTAGGAACTTGTCCATCTTACATAATTTCTCTGGAATGATTAAATTGTCACAATCATCCAGAGTAGATAACACCTCCTTAAGCAGTGCGCGGAGATGTTCTAATTTAAATTTAAATGTCACAACATCAGGTTCAGCTTGATGAGAAATTTTTCCTGAATCTGAAATTTCTCCATCAGACAAAACCTCCCTCATGGCCCCTTGAGATTGGTGTGAGGGTATGTCAGAACAGTTATCATCAGCGTCCTCTTACTCTTCAGTGTTTAAAACAGAGCAATCGCGCTTTCTCTGATAAGTAGGCATTTTGGATAAAAGATTTGCTATGGAGTTATCCATTACAGCCGTTAATTGTTGCATGGTAATAAGTATTGGCGCACTAGATGTACTAGGGGCCTCCTGTGTGGGCATAACTGGTGTAGACACAGTAGGGGATGATGTAGTATCATGTTTACTCCCCTCATTTGAGGAATCATCTTGGGCAATATCATTATCTGTTGCATTACTGTCCTTACTTTGTTTGGACACTATGGCACAATTATCACATAAATTTAAATGGGGAGACACATTGGCTTTCATACATATAGAACATAGCTTATCTGATGGTACAGACATGTTAAACAGGCTTAAACTTGTCAACAAAGCACAAAAAACGTTTTAAAATAAAACCGTTACTGTCACTTTAAATTTCAAACTGAAAACACTTTATTACTGAATATGTGAAAAAGTATGAAGGAATTGTTCAAAATTCACCAAAATTTCACCACAGTGTCTTAAAGCATTAAAAGTATTGCACACCAAATTTCAGAGCTTTAACCCTTAAATTAACGGAACCGGAGCCGTTTTTACATTTAACCCCTATACAGTCCCAGAATGAGGCTCTGTCTATAACTAGAAAGGCCCCCATCTGAAAAAGGTGTCCAACACAGTGCCTGCCGTTTTTCTAAACATTCCCCAAGATTATAATACCAATAATTAGTTAGAATCTGCATAATATGCCTAGTAAAGCAATTGTTTTAGCCCAGAAAAATGTCTACCAGTTTTTAAGCCCTTTTTGAAGCCCTTTATTCTTTTATGTTTAACTAAGAAAATGGCTTACCGGTCCCCATGAGGGGAAATGACAGCCTTCCAGCATTACATGGTCTTGTTAGAAATATGGCTAGTCATACCTTAAGCAGAAAAGACTGCTAACTGTTTCCCCCAACTGAAGTTACTTCATCTCAACAGTCCTGTGTGGAAACAGCAATCGATTTTAGTTACTGTGCTAAAATCATCTTCCTCTTACAAACAGAAATCTTCATCCTTTTCTGTTTCAGAGTAAATAGTACATACCAGCACTATTTTAAAATAACAAACACTTGATAGAAGAATAAAACTACATTTAAACACCAAAAAACTCTTAACCATCTCCGTGGAGATGTTGCCTGTGCAACGGCAAAGAGAATGACTGGGGTGGGCGGAGCCTAGGAGGGATCATGTGACCAGCTTTGCTGGGACTCTTTGCCATTTCCTGTTGGGGAAGAGAATATCCCACAAGTAAGGATGACGCCGTGGACCGGACACACCAATGTTGGAGAAATTTTTTTCAATTTTTTCATCATATTTTATAATTTTTTTCATAGTAAGATATGATGAAAATAATGGTATCTTTAGAAAGTCCATTTAATGGCGAGAAAAACAGTATATAACATGTATGGGTACAGTAAATGAGTAAGAGGAAAGTTACAGCTAAACACAAACACCGCAGAAATGTAAAAATAGCCATTGTTCCCAAACGGACAGAAAATGGAAAAGTGTTGTGGTCATTAAGGGGTTAAATTATACTGCACTTGAGTCGGGCTGCGCCTGTTTGTTTTCTTTCATTCACGCTTCTCAGTCTACCTCAGTATGCTCTTGTAACAAGCACTGCTGCAATATATACAGCACACTCCTGTACCTACCTCAGTATGCTCTTGTGACAAATACTGCTGCCATATATTCAGTACGCTCCTGTGCCTACCTCAGTATGCTTTGATGACAAGCACTGCTGCCATATATACAGCACACTCCTGTGCCTACCTCAGTATGCTCTCATGATAAGCACTGCTGCTATATATACAGCACACTCCTGTGCCTAACTCAGTATGCTCTCATGACAAGCACTGCTGCCATATATACAGCACACTCCTGTGCCTACCTCAGTATGCTCTGATGACAAGCACTGCTGCCATATATACAGCACACTCCTGTGCCTACCTCAGTATGCTCTCATGACAAGCACTGCTGCCATATATACAGCACACTCCTGTGCCTACCTCAGTATGCTCTTGTGACGAGCACTGCTACCATATATACAGCACACTCCTGTGCCTAACTCAGTATGCTCTCATGACAAGCACTGCTGCCATATATAGAGCACTCTCCTGTGCCTACCTCAGTATGCTCTCATGACAAGCACTGCTGCCATATATACAGCACACTCCTGTGCCTACCTCAGTATGCTCTCATGATAAGCACTGCTACCATATATACAGCACGCTCCTGTTCTACCTCAGTATGCTCTCATGACAAGCACTACTGCCATGTATAGAGTGCGCTCCTGTTCTACCTAAGTATGCTTTTATAACAAGCACTGCTGCCATATATACAGCACACTCCTGTGCCTACCTCAGTATGCTCTTGTGACGAGCACTGCTGCCATATATACAGCACACTCCTGTGCCTACCTCAGTATGCTCTCATGATAAGCACTGCTGCAATATATACAGCACACTCCTGTGCCTACCTCAGTATGCTCTCATGACAAGCACTGCAGCATATATACAGCACACTCATGTGCCTACCTCAGTATGCTCTCATGACAAGCACTGCTGCCATATATACAGCACACTCCTGTGCCTACCTCAGTATGCTCTCATGACAAGCACTGCTGCCATATATACAGCACACTCCTATGCCTACCTCAGTATGCTCTCATGACAAGAACTGCTGCTTATATAGAGCACACTCCTTAACCTACCTCAGTATGCTCTCATGACAAGCACTGCTGCCATATATACAGCACACTCCTGTGCCTACCTCAGTATGTTCGGATGACAGCACTACCTCAGTATGCTCGGATGACAGCACTGCTGCCATATATACAGCACACTCCTGTGCCTAACTCAGTAGGTTCTCATGACAAGCAATGCCCATAATTGAGCATCATAAACAGATCAGGATTCAGATGTTATTGTTTGGTTACAAAGGAATTAAAGTGAATAAAACAGATTAATCCAACAGTACATACAGGGAGTGCAGAATTATTAGGCAAGTTGTATTTTTGAGGATTAATTTTATTATTGAACAACAACCATGTTCTCAATGAACCCAAAAAACTCATTAATATCAAAGCTGAATAGTTTTGGAAGTAGTTTTTAGTTTGTTTTTAGTTATAGCTATTTTAGGGGGATATCTGTGTGTGCAGGTGACTATTACTGTGCATAATTATTAGGCAACTTAACAAAAAACAAATATATACCCATTTCAATTATTTATTTTTACCAGTGAAACCAATATAACATCTCAACATTCACAAATATACATTTCTGACATTCAAAAACAAAACAAAAACAAATCAGTGACAATCTAGCCACCTTTCTTTGCAAGGACACTCAAAAGCCTGCCATCCATGGATTCTGTCAGTGTTTTGATCAAAACACCATCAACATTGCGTGCAGCAGCAACCACAGCCTCCCAGACACTGTTCAGAGAGGTGTACTGTTTTCCCTCCTTGTAAATCTCACATTTGATGATGGACCACAGGTTCTCAATGGGGTTCAGATCAGGTGAACAAGGAGGCCATGTCATTAGATTTTCTTCTTTTATACCCTTTCTTGCCAGCCACGCTGTGGAGTACTTGGACGCGTGTGATGGAGCATTGTCCTGCATGAAAATCATGTTTTTCTTGAAGGATGCAGACTTCTTCCTGTACCACTGCTTGAAGAAGGTGTCTTCCAGAAACTGGCAGTAGGACTGGGAGTTGAGCTTGACTCCATCCTCAACCCGAAAAGGCCCCACAAGCTCATCTTTGATGATACCAGCCCAAACCAGTACTCCACCTCCACCTTGCTGGCGTCTGAGTCGGACTGGAGCTCTCTGCCCTTTACCAATCCAGCCACGGGCCCATCCATCTGGCCCATCAAGACTCACTCTCATTTCATCAGTCCATAAAACCTTAGAAAAATCAGTCTTGAGATATTTCTTGGCCCAGTCTTGACGTTTCAGCTTGTGTGTCTTGTTCAGTGGTGGTCGTCTTTCAGCCTTTCTTACCTTGGCCATGTCTCTGAGTATTGCACACCTTGTGCTTTTGGGCACTCCAGTGATGTTGCAGCTCTGAAATATGGCCAAACTGGTGGTAAGTGGCATCTTGGCAGCTGCACGCTTGACTTTTCTCAGTTCATGGGCAGTTATTTTGCGCCTTGGTTTTTCCACACGCTTCTTGCAACCCTGTTGACTATTTTGAATGAAACGCTTGATTGTTCGATGATCACGCTTCAGAAGCTTTGCAATTTTAAGAGTGCTGCATCCCTCTGCAAGATATCTCACTATTTTTGACTTTTCTGAGCCTGTCAAGTCCTTCTTTTGACCCATTTTGCCAAAGGAAAGGAAGTTGCCTAATAATTATGCACACCTGATATAGGGTGTTGATGTCATTAGACCACACCCCTTCTCATTACAGAGATGCACATCACCTAATATGCTTAATTGGTAGCAGGCTTTCGAGCCTATACAGCTTGGAGTAAGACAACATGCATAAAGAGGATGATGTGGTAAAAATACTCATTTGCCTAATAATTCTGCACACAGTGTAGTGATTGACATAAACAAACTGTTCTAACAATACATATTGTATATGTCACTTATTACAGATCTTTAACCCTTACATTTCCAATAATCATTGTTACTAACGTCCTCTACAGACCTGTATCTGTCTCACCCACATGTCTCCTCCCTAGCACCTTATATATAGCAATTTAACCCTATAGAGAGATTAGCTCTGCTTTACATACACTGCCCCCTCCTATAGCATCATGTAGAGATATACAGTACTATAGAGATGTCCCATATGTCTTAATTGCACACACCCAGCACCTTATATAAACACATTTAAATGCTCACACACAGCACCCTGCCTAGTAATGTACATATAGATATATATGATAGAGAAGTTCCCTGACTCACATATGCTGCCACTCCTCAGTACATTATATACATATATATAATATTTTAGAGGTTCCCTCTGACTCACAAACAACCCCCCCTCCCCAGTACATTATATACAGACACATATTATAAATAAGTTCCCTCTGACTCACGCGCAAAGCTACTTCCCCAGTACCTTATATACAGATATATAATATTATAAAGAGGTTCCCTTTGACTCATACACACAACCTCCTCCCCAGTACATTATATACAGATATATAATATTATAAAGCGGCCCCTTTGACTCATACACGCAACCTCCTCCCCAGTACATTATATACAGATATATAATATTATAAAGCGGCCCCTTTGACTCATACACACAACCTCCTCCCCAGTACCTTATATACAGATATATAATATTTTATAAGTTCCCATTGACCCACACAAACACAACCCCTCCCCAGTACCTCACAAAAATATATATATTACAGAGAGGTTTTCTCTGTCTCACTCATATACAGCTCCGGAGTCATTTCGAAAGTGGTGCCTATCGAAAATAGTGTCTGCAATTTCCTGAACTCCACACAGATATCGCAACTCTGACAACAATCCGCTCAAACTCTGCCCAGCTACCTCCTGGAGTTGGTACATATGAGCTGTCACATTTACTATATTATTTACAACATAGTATTTGTGACAGCGTATCATGTACCCAGGCTCTGTGTACTTTAGCTGTTTATTGTTGATGACTGGTTGCGGCAGTGTGTAATTTATCTATTGCAGTTGTTTAAAGGGACACTGAACCCAAATTTTTTCTTTTGTAATTCAAAAAGAGCACGCAATTTTAAGCAACTTTCTAATTTACTCCTATTATCAATTTTTCTTCGTTCTCTTGCTATCATTATTTGAAAAAGAAGGCATCTAAGCTTTTTTTTGGTTTCAGTACTCTGGACAGCACTTTTTTATTGGTGGATGAATTTATCCACCAATCAGCAAGGACAACCCAGGTTGTTCACCAAAAATGGTCCGGCATCTAAACTTAAATTCTTGCATTTCAAATAAAGATACCAAGAGAATGAAGACAATTTGATAATAGGAGTAAATTAGAAAGTTGCTTAAAATTTCATGCTCAATCTGAATCACGAAAGAAAAATTTTGGGTACAGTGTCCCTTTAATAGTGAATATGTAGAGTGCAGGGATATGTCCCCTTTACTTAGTGTTTGGTAACTTTGAATTACATATGAAAAAGTTGGGGTGATTGAAGAACTGAAAAAACGGAGTACTAATATATTAAACCTTACTTTAAATTAATATACTTTATATTATTTTATACATGAGTATTGTCACAGATATCAGACAGCCAAGGCTACCCCCCCTACTGCCTGCCTGACTCCTTGTCACACCATATTTGGCCCTTTCATGGCTAGCGTGACCTTGCTGTCTCTTGCTATTTTTTTGCCATGCTATGCCAAGCTGCAAGTTTAACCCCTACCCCCTTCTGTTCCTCAGCAGATTTGGGCTCCAGAGAGCAAATGCAATCTCCCAGACCTTTTGTTCCCTTTATTCTGTGATAAGTACTTTGTCAGAAAAGAGCTGGTCTTAGGCTGGCCGGGCTCCTGGAACTCCCGGTTGGCCGCATCACGATAGACATCCGCCTAACCCCTCTCAGGCTGGCCAGGCTCCTGGAACTCCCGGTCGGCCACAGAACAGCAGGACACCCGCTAACTTTACCCCTGGTCGCTCCAGTGGCCCTTTGCCCCAGAACTCCGCTCTTTTGGGGATTGGTAGCCCCTAGGGAGGACAAGAGGTGGGGGAATTACCGGAGGGGAGCTCCTTTGGGAATCGGGGTTTTTGGACACCCCTACCCCCATAACTTAAACGGACTGTGGCATCTGGGGACTGAGAGCTTTCAAATGACACTCTGGAATTGTCACCGCTCCCCCGGGATCACCCCGAAACCGCCACCCCTGGGTCCTGGGATTCTGTGACTGCTATGGTGGCGCTGGTCTGTCTGGAGGGGCGGTAATATTGTGGGATTGTCCAATGTTCTTATCAAGATGAGCTGTGGGTATAAAAGATGTGTGTTTCTCAATAAAAGTAGTCCTGGTTTCACCTGAATGCTAGTATGTCTATTTATTTGGGTGGGCTCCTGCGAAATCACTTCTCCTCTACCTAGTGACTTGTTCCAGGTCGAGGAAGGACCCTCTGGCAGAACATGTCGGGGTAGCCAGAGTCTGCCACAGGGTGGCACCCTGAATACTTGTGCGGTCCAGGTATCAGGGTGGGCTACAGGCTGTGGTCACTTGCCAGCTACACAGCTGCAGTCGGCAGGGAGGAAGCAGGACCCCTCTTGATGGAGCTACCCAGTCGGGGTAGCCGGGGTATACGTCACATGGCTGGCTGCGGTGGGATCTGCTTCTTTCACACAGTTTCTGCTGACAGAGGAGACGTGCCACAGTAGCTGGTAACTATGGGAGCCGAGCTCCTAAGCTGGACGGTCCTAGTTTATATTGGGACCTGCTTGCACAGAGGGACCTTGTCCGCCGTCGACTCTGGAGGGAGGTTCTTCAACCAGAGCAGGGCTATCAAGTAACAACCCTCCCCTCTGATGACGAAGATTACTTGCTCCAGTAGAAGTTACGAGTACCTTGCCTGGGAGAACAACCCAGGGAGGAATGGTTGTCCGAATTGGATAGACTGGTCCTGGATGAGATGGAGCTGGATGTGCAATGACCCCTCACAAGATTGTGTGTAATAAGTACAACACTCCTTCAGAGGTTCTGTTTTGTTAATGTGTAAATTTGCAGCTGAGAATATAAACAGCTATATAAGGTTTTAATATAGTTGTAATAATTATCACCAGCAGGTATTTTAGCTTTATGGTTACAAAAAGGATCTTGCAACCATACAGCATGGAGATAAATGGAGCACCAGTGTAATATTTAAATATGCTGATAGTTGAACAACTTATAAACACATAGGAGTAATATTGTGTGCAATTAGGAAGTCAATCATAGTACAAATATAAGTTGGTTATGTACTAACAACTTAATATAAAAATGCCACAAAGATATGTCAATAGACCTGGATTCTATGGTTAAGATTTCTACAGGTTAAGTTGTTACACAGAGTATGGATTTGTGGCTCAATTAAAACAAGCTGGTACAGTCATTAATGAAACAGCAGAGATAGCTTAAATGGAAAAGTCTTTCCCCTAAGAGATCTCAGTGTCTTGCTGCACAGCGTGTGTACTGTTCTCCAGTGACTTACTGAGTGTAGCTTAAGCTGAGATGCTGCTTAGAAAGCATTAGTAGAAGTGACAGGCTTGAGACGAATTGCAGCTAGCTGCGATGTGTACAAACACAGGAGGGCTCTGAGCTCCGTTAAACCCTCAGTACAGGAGCTTGACTGACACAGCGTGTCAGAGGTGAATGAGGTCGTTAGACACAGGAAGCTGGGAAACTTCCTAGAAGGAGGTGGGAGGAGGATATACACAGCTGATGATCCTGAGCTCCGTGAGAGCTGTGAAGCTGAGCTAAGTTTCAAGAGAGTGATTGCTGGTAATCTGATACTCCTGGAAAGCAGTAAAGGCTGTATAAGATGCAGTCCCTCTGAAACAGGAAATGTGCAACATTAACAAGGATGTGAGGGAGTTTATATAGGGTAGAAGTGTTGTCTCCTCTTAAAGAGACAGTGCTCATAACAGGATGACAGCTACAGGGCCCTCCGATTGTACGCTATGCAAATGTGTCCATGGCTGGGGGATGATTACTGGATTACTATTTGAATAATGGGAAATTTTGGGAGTCAGGCGGAGTGGAGACTTAAAGGGACACTGAACCCAAATTTTTTATGTTGTGATTCAGATAGAGCATGCAATATTAAGCAACTTTCTAATTTACTCCTATTATCAAATGTTCTTTATTCTCTTGGTATCTTTATTTGAAATGCAAGAATGTAAGTTTAGATGCCGGCCCATTTTTGGTGAACAACCTAGGTTGTCCTTGCTGATTGGTGGATAAAGTCATCCACCAATCAAAAACTGCTGTCCAGAGTTCTGAACCAAGAAAAAAGCTTAGATGCCTTCTTTTTTATATAAAGTTAGCAAGAGAACGAAGAAACATTGATAATAGGAGTAAATTAGAAAGTTGCTTAAAATTGCATGCTCTATCTGAATCATGAAAGAATATTTTTGGGTTCAGTGTCCCTTTAAGGATATTTGTGAGTACCGAGGGAGCCTGCTGAGTCTCTCGAGGGTACCCTGGCTGCAAGACGATTTGGATTATATATGTGGTCACGAATTGGGAGTTGCGCTAATATAGGCATATGCCAAAGTGTCACCATTAGTTATAAATGCTCTATAGATGGTATTGTTAACCACTGGAGTTACTATGACAATCTCTGATATAGTTAGTATATAGTTGGTATTGTTAATCACTAGAGTTACTATGTCACACTCTAATAACAGTACTGTTCCTTTAACTGCTATTATGCTAGGAATAGCAGTTAAAGGAACAGTACTGTTATTAGAGTGTGACATAGTAACTCTAGTGATTAACAATACCAACTATATACTAACTATATCAGAGATTGTCATAGTAACTCCAGTGGTTAACAATACCATCTATAGAGCATTTATGACACTTTGGCATATGCCTATATTAGCACAACCAGAGCTAACAATCTCCCAAGGTGATAAAATTGACGTACAATCAGGGACCCTCTACATTGAGAGGTACCAATAAAACATTCTATAACAGCTCTTTTATATAAAGGAGAATTCATACTCTTATCTATTATATCCTTGCTACAAGTGGCTATAGTGAGACAACACTGTTAACCAACTAGTATATATCAGTATACATTAGCCGAAGCCACAGATATATAGCGCTATATATCTTTACACTAGCAACATTATTTGACAAAACCTCCCTTCTATTACGACTATCTACTATATATTTATATGATTACAAGGGATAAGTATGATCAACATATGATCAGTTAGATAAGGAGACCACAGAGGTTAATACTAAGATAGATACTCCGGACTTTCCTATAAGTGGTTACAAAAACAAAATCAATATCTTTAATGGATATTAAACTCACAGTTTATATCCACCTCTGTAGAGATTATATGTAGGGACCTCTACCAACAACCCACCCTATTCCTTGATAGGAGACCAAGGTATTATTATTGTTAGAGACAATTATCCCAATACACTGATGTAACCTATGTGACACACTGTTACAGTTTATTACAGGCATTTACTTTAATATTAGTGTTCACTTGACTCAGTGTCTATTAGACAGAGCTTACTTTGAGGATTTTAATTTTCTGTGTGTTGTGTATGTTGTCTACACTTTTTAATGAATCTAAATAAAAGCTATATTTTAATCATTTTCTCACATTAGTACCACTCCAGAGTCTGGGCGTAGAGTGCTATAGGTGCATACTATCTCGTGGTTAGTCTCTATACTTCCACAACTTTGGTTGGAATTTCAATTTATGCACAAGCACCAACCCACGCACATTACTCCCTATTGTAGAAGTGTTATCAATTATTGAGTGCACTCAAAAAATTAATAATAGTGGGGATCGCCTAAATAGTGCCATTGTTTAAATTCTCTCCTAGTATATACAAAATATTTGAAGTACCTTGTTAGCATAAAAATAGGCTGTGATCATATTTCAGTGAAACATCAAATAGCAAACTTGATCACCAAGCTCATATTTAACCTGTGCAACTAAAACGCTAAGTGGGTGGGGCACTGTTACTGATGATCTCTGTGTTATCCCTGTGTTTGTGAATGACACGCACTTGCGTTCCAGCATGTGAACTATCTGGAAGTGACCCATTACGTCACTTCCGGTACGCACTATGCGTGTAAAAGTTACCACATTCAAATATTAATAAAAAGGGTCAGCGATACATGCAGTGGTCCTAGTGGCTTAGGCTTATGTGTGTCGTGTTTATCACATCCCAAGTTCTGAACCATTACACTATACGTTAAATAAATCTTCAGTACACTATACCATTATGTGGCACTACTTATACTTACTATGTGATACCTACAACTAAAAGGAAGGAAATAAAAACATTATCTGAAAATAAAAGATTGCTAGAAACTAAAACAAAATGTAACTTGGTTGCAATCGTTATGACAGATCTAATTCTCTGTCCTGGTATATGTCATCTATTTGTGCATATTTAGTTTACTAAAAATGTATAGCTATTAAATTACATAGCAACAAATTGTCACTGCCAATAATGGGCTTAGTGTATAATGAGCAATATCTTACTGAAATTGTATAACTACCAAAAGTACAGTGATATTTCGACAGCTAATCAATAAAAAATTTCAAAAGATTAGTGACTAGCTTCAAAAGTCCACCTATAAACCTTATCCCTTGACGGGAATTTTCCATAGTGAATGGAACGAGTGTCCAAAAGTGACACAGGCAACTGAGGAGGTATATGCACATAATAAAGCGAGTGACCCGCTACTGTGGTCATAGACCCCATATGGTTATGGAAGGGACCTTGCTTGCTGTGCCCCTGGGAGTAAATACCCACTTCAAGGTATGTATAGCCCCAGACCCATTAACCACTCCGTGACGACCACAGTATCCGCACTTCTGGTATGTAATGCAAAAAACCTCTCTCTAAGCACGGCAGCCTGGAGTGTAAAGTGTATTCAGATCTCACCACCTGACGACCATTATACATATCTCTATAGGATACTGGAGTGTTGGTACATTAATTGTGACTCTTAGAGGCACAAGGATCACCCCCGACACGTGCGGATCATAAACTGGTCCTGCACCTGTACATCCAGTCAGCTTCTCGAATAAGTAATGCTTTCTTATTCGAGAAGCTGAGTGGATATACAGGTTTGGGACCATACATCCACTAGGACTTAACTCACCACCTGACTTTAAATCACTAATATAGTTGGGAGTCACAGTCCGGGGGTGCAAATGGAGGCGCAATACTTCACATAAGGGTAAAGTGGTGTGATTACCTCATAGATGGGATGTGTCAGCACCACAATATGCCCCTACCCCGTACAGGACCAGTTTATGATCCGCACGTGTCGGGGGTGATCCTTGTGCCTCTAAGAGTCACCATTAATGTACCAACACTCCAGTATCCTATAGAGATATGTATAATGGTTGTCAGGTGGTGAGATCTGAATACACTTTACGCTCCAGGCTGCGGTGCTTAGAGAGAGTTTTTTTGCATTACATACCAGGAGTGTGAATGCTGTGGTCGTCACGGAGTGGTTAATGGGTCTGGGGCTATACATACCTTGAAGTGGGTATTTGGTGACTTCCGGTTTGGAGGCGGAGCGGAGAGGCTGGTCGCTACTTCGCGCGCTGAGCAAAGGGCTTGATACATCGCCCAAACGCAATTCCTCCTTGACCTGCAGCTATTCTGGCAGGCCGGAGACTCAGCATGAGATCGCCAGCGTGACCGGAGTCACGAAGACAGAAACAGCTTCGTTGTTGAAGCACAGCCGCCCTAGAGCGGCATTCTCTAATACAGAGCTACAACATGGGCTGGTTTCTTTACTGTGCGCCCCACACTGGTACTGTAGGCGGAGTGCCCGTCGGAGAGAGCGGATCCCCTGGAGGTGTGTCAGGAAGCGCCAGACTGAGTGCTGCTACCCAGGAGCGAGCTCCAGTGTGGAGGTCTTGAATGAGACCAGGGCCAAGATGTCTCCTTGTTGAGCACCTCAATACCTTTGGCTTGTGGGGCACGGAACCCAGGACCTGCCTCGTCCCTCAGGTACTCCAAACAAACAAAAGATTGTTCCAGCCACCAACACTTTTAAAAAGACCTTTATTCTTTCACATTGGGTCCAAGCAAAAAACTACAACGTTTCAGGCCTCTCGTTTCCTCGTTGAGCCCGGAAGGTCGTGAGTACCAAATCCGTACTGTTGGTGGCCCGCTGACTGGGGCCCTAGTGATCTGATCTTCCTCGCTAACATAGCCCATCATTAAGTGCCATATTTTCTCTACCCCCCCTACAATGTCACCACCACTTTATTCTGTCTAAGAGTGGTTTCTCTACAAGCCCATAGGACTGGGGTGAAGCGGTGGGGGTAGTAGGCCTCAAACAATAGAGAATAAAACAGGGGGGAAGTGGTCACATAATTTGAGTACAGCGTATGTGCCCGCCCTTTCTACCTTAACCCCTATAATCAGACAGTTGTCTGGAGGCATTTTGTTTTATACAGTGAACGCTCCACCATTAATAAAATATCCTGAGGAAAAGGGATTGTTAAAGTTTAGAGTCCAGTAGCAGTTCCCAGGACCCTGATACAGGGTAGGAACAAACCTTTGGTATCATCACTGCTCACTGCTACGTGGTACTTGCTATATACTGTGGTACAAAGTCTTGCACAAATCCTAATAGGATTATTGTGAAGAGGAGGGATCATATTAAGGGAAGGTTGGCTTCCTGAAGAAGTATTTGTCTCTGCATAATCCTCTTTTTTTCCTTCTGGAATGTGACTGCTAATGACTTTCTAGCTTTTCAGGACAACACCTACCTGTGAATGTACAATAATATGTATTGAGGCTACAAAAATGTATATAATTTATGTATTCACTGATAAAAGTGCTTGGTCCAAGGAAACTATAAGAGTGTCCTGGAAACAGGGCGAGTAAGAACATCTGATCTTATTTAAGAGAGTCCATGATCTTATTATATTCTATGTTTATTTCCTGATAATTTCAGAGCCATTAATTAGACAGATAGGTATCTGTCACAGAAGATAGCCTCAAGTTTGCTAGAGGAGTTAGGGAGAAGGCCTTTAGGGTCTACCATCTGGGCTGTGCAATATTGTGATGTAGATATTCATGAATGTTATGGAAAGCCAGGGTAATAGATTTGTTGTTTTTTTTTGCTTGTACAGATGTACAGTAAATGCTCCATAAGGTGTATATTCTCTAAAATAATCTCGGTACAGATTACCACACCGGTAGCTAGTTTTGGAAATGCTATCACATGTGTAAAGAATATAATTTACAAGGTTGGATAGACAATGTGCCCTTGAGGGACAGAGTTTAAGGAGGTTCTCTTTTTTTTTTTTGTGGAGGTAGGCTTATTTCACTAGTCAACTGTGTTATTGCACTCACGTTTTTTTATATCCCCCTGGCTTTTCCAGGGCTTCAAGACATTAATCCTTGAGATCTTGTTTTTTTTTTTTTCTCTTTTTTTTTTTTTTTTACACCCTCTAACACTTCCATTTTAGTACAATCACTTAAGCACAATATCACGCCCAACGTTATTAACGTCTGTCACGATGAAGAGAAGGGATAAAGTGACAGTCTGAGACACATATACACTTCCATACCTTCACTTCCCCCCTCCCCTTTTTTTTTCTTTTTTTTCTTGCCTACCTTGAATGGTCATTTTAATACACATGGATAGATTTATCACACAACATAAACATACGTCACCAGTCATGCCTCCCAAGCAGAAAGACAAGAAATCTGCTAAGATATCTGAGAGTTCTATAATCGCTGCTCAAGAGCAATATGAGGGCAACAGTCCAAACTATGATTTCACTGAATTAGTTGAGCAGATCTCTAGGATGGATGATTTCCCTGCAGCTGGATACTGTTAAGCAGGAAATTAAACAAGACATAAATAATATTGTCCTGGAAGTTAGGCAATTTACAGCCAGATTGGAGGAGATTGAAACCAGAATTTCAGACTCTGAAGACACATTGCATAGATGTGAGCAATCTGATAAAGAGTTTGGATCCCAAATTTCTATGCTACAAGCTAAGTTAGAGGATCTAGAAGATCGCTCGCGTCGCAATAATTTAAGAATCATTGGTCTCCCAGAATCTACAGAGTATCAAGACTTAGCTCCCTTTTTCTCAATTAAACTTCCTCAATTACTAAAAATGCCCTCATCACCCTTACCTATGATAATTGAAAGAGCCCATAGAGTGGGTCCAATTAGCCAAAACTCTGAGGGTCTTAACAGACCTAGACCTATATTGGTCAAGATGCTAAACTTCCAGGACAAGATTAACATACTTAAATATTACAGGAAAGACAATCCATTAATTATAGATCAGCAAAAGGTATTAATATTTCAAGATTTTTCCATTGAGACTACAAACAGGAGGAAAGAAATGTCTCCCTTCTGCACACGGCTAATGAAAGCCAATTTAAATGTTAGACTTGTGTATCCTGTGAGATTAATTCTGGTTATAGAGGGCCAAACAATGGTATTTAACAACACTGTTGAGGCCCAGAAGTTTTGTTTAGACAATGGAATCCCTTAATTGCTAGGGAATTGTAAAACTGCTTGGAGACATTTTCTCTGTATTTTGAGTATTGAATGTTTGAATTTCTTATGAGTTATTTTTTTATTAAGATATTAGTAAAGAATAGAACGTCCTTTCAAGATTATATGTATAAATACTTATTTTACCAATTTCATGTCCTATTACTGATTTCCTTGTCCCTTGTTTTTTTTTGTTTTTTTTCTCCTCTCCTCCGGCCTCTCCCCCCGCTCACACCCAGTAGTGCTATGGATTAGATGTTTTTCCCCCCTAAGTATATTTTATATATTATAAAATACTGTTTGTATAAATCTAATAATGTTTTAAAATAGGTATAGGGTCAATTAAAATCCTATCCTGGAATGTGGGAGGAATCACTTCCCCCATCAAACGGAAAGCAGTATTAAAGTTATTAGGTTCACATAAGCCTGATATTGTTATGTTGCAAGAAATTAATTTAAAAGATCAGGAAATTAATAAACTTAAATGCAGATGGGTTGGGGAAGTGGTAGCAGCCCCGTCTCAGGTCAGGAAGAAATGAGTGGCTATTCTAATCAACAAAAATTTAAAATATAAAATAAATAAGAGCCAAATAGACCCAGAGGCTCGCTATCAAATTCTCGATATAGAAGTTGAGAAGATTCATTTTATTCTCTGTAATATTTATGGACCCAATCAGTCTGATAACAGGTTTTGGGAGGATTTAGCAATAAAACTATTAACTTATAGAGGGCATAATATAGTGTTTGGAGGGGATCTGAATTTAACAGCATACCCCAATTTAGACAGATTAAGTAGGTCTAAAGGTACTAAACGAGTCAAGAAAATGCGGACTTTACAAAAATTTTGCCATAAAGTTGGAGTATATGATATATGGCGGATCTTAAATCCGGATGTTAAAATTTTCACGTTTATCAAAAGGGCTTTTAATTTCTGAAAATTTAAGTGGGAAGGAGGTTAAAGGGACAGTCTAGTATAAATTAAACTTTCATTATTCAGATAGGACTTTTAATTTTAATCAACATTCCAATTTACTTTTATCATCAAATTTGCTTTTTTCTCTTGGTATTCTTAGTTTAAACTAAACATAGGTAGGCTCATATGCTAATTTCTAAGCCTTTGAGGGCTGCCTCTTATCACAGGCTTTTTACATCTCTTTACAACACAAAGAGACAGAAAGTACACGTGGGCCATATAGATAACACTGTGTTCAGGCACAGGGGGTTATTTAAGATTTAGCACAAAACAATGCTAACTGCAAGACAATAGATAATAAACAGTCACAGTCATGTGATCAGGGGGCTGGAAGAAGGTTCCTAGATACAAGGTAATCACAGAGGTAAAAAGTATATTAATATAACTGTGTTGGTTATGCAAAACTGGAGAATGAGTAATAAAGGGATTATCTATATTTTAAAACAATAACAATTCTATGGTAGACTGTCCCTTTAAAGCAGATATTAAAGACATAGTACTTTCTGACCATGCAATTATATCTACAGAATTTAGAACTAAATCCCTTGTTCCTAGGCCGAATAATATTCCCCCCCCCCCCCCCAAATAGCTCTATAATAACATACATTTTCAAAATTGGTTAATTAATAAATGGAGAGATTTTGAGAGCTATAATTACGAATATAAAGATAAGATAGACATTTTCTGGGAGACTGGAAAGGCTGTTTTACGCAGGGAAATTAAAGCATATCTGTGCACTCTTAAAAAGAAATTCTTAAAAAAAGAAATTCAGCTTTCTAATAGTGTTAGGAACGCATCTAATGCGTATATAGCTACGCCATCTAAATGGCTTGGGGAAAGATATATAAACCTTAAAACACAAAGGGATATATTGATTAA
The DNA here is from genome assembly GCF_027579735.1 of Bombina bombina. Lineage (NCBI taxonomy): Eukaryota > Metazoa > Chordata > Amphibia > Anura > Bombinatoridae > Bombina > Bombina bombina. The sequence continues at coordinate 794,183,546 of NC_069502.1, read as the reverse complement.
ACAACAAATGATAACTGAAGAGATAAGAAAGAAATCACTTTATGGTGGCTACTCAGGGAAGGCGGCTAAGTATCTTGTTAAAATTACCAAAAAGAGATCTAGTAATCATATTGCGGCATTAGAGCTGGGAAAAATAGATTCACCTCTAATGAGGATATCCAAAAGACTTTTACATAATTTTTTAAAAATCTTTACAAAGCTGAACCGCCTAACTTAAATCAGAACGACATGTTTTGGGATAAGTTAAATATTCCCAAAATGCCACTTGAGGTAATTCAACAACTTAACGCCTTAATTACAACACAAGAAATTGTAAACGGTATTAAAGCCGCAAACCTCAATAAAGCCCCTGGCCTAGATTCCTTACCTGCTGAATTTTATAAGATCCTTTCAGACCAAATAGCTCCGAATCTGCAAAAATTGTTTAATTTTTATTATACATCAGATACTCCATGCTCTCCCTATTTTGCGGCCTCAAATATATCTCTGGTTCTTAAGAAAGAGAAAGATCCTGAAAATCCATCTACATATAGGCCAATTTCCCTGCTAAATTTCGATTATAAATTACTCACGTCAATAATTTCAAAAAGTTTGGCATCCCATTTAAACAATATTATACATGACAACCAGGCAGGCTTTATGATGGGCAGAAGCCCGACAAAAAATATTCGGAAAGTTATGCTCATATTAGATTATTTCTGGAATAATAAGAAAGTTCTAAAAAAGGATATCACCATCTTAACAGTCGACGCCAAAAAGGCCTTTAATTTCATTTGCTGGGACCATTTGTTCTCGGCTTTGGAAAAGTTTGGCTTCTCTGGGTATTTTACAAAATTAATTAAGGTTATAACAACCCATCCTCTGCTATCTTTATCAATGGCTCAACGACCGAGCGATTCATCTTGCATAGAGGTACTAGGCAGGGATGCCCCCTTTCGCCCATTCTTTTTAATATTTCTCTAGAGCCACTGGCGATTCTTCTCAGACAACAGTTAGCAGGTATTCAGATTGGCAAACAAAATTATTTTCTAGCACTTTATGCTGATGATTTATTACTCTTTATCTAACCTAAAAGAAAGTTTGCCTAAATTATTAGAGACGATACAAGTATTTGCGTCTTTTTCCGGATACAAAATTAATTTACAAAAATCTGAATTACTCTGGATTCACAGAACCCCACATCAGCCACTAGATCATCCATTCCAAGAAGTCACTCAAATAAAGTATTTAGGTGTATTGATGTCAAAAACACTGCAAGATTTGTATGAGTTAAATTATGTAAAATTCTTCAATTACTGTAAACAGAAACTGAAGGATTGGTCATCACTTCCCATTTCGCTTTCAGCGCGTATTATGCTCATTAAAATTATACTTTTACCTAAGTTAATATACCTTCTTCAAAATATTCCTCTTTTCTTATACAACGCAGATGTAAGCTTATTTAACAGAATATGTAATGAATTTCTTTGGCAAGGAAAGAGACCTCGAATTGCCTTAAATAAATTAATGCTCTCCAAAGAGGCGACGGGCCTTGCTTTCCCTAACATTACCTACTATAATATTGTCGCAATAACAAAACTGGCTGTTGACTGGATCTCAGAAAAAGAACTATTTACTGTATATATTGGGGAATCAAACCTGATTTGTCCCTATAATTTAAAAGCAATACTCCATTGTAGAAATTACACAACTTCCCCCAGCAGTTGCTAAAATGCTGACTTTTAAAAATGTGATTATGGCGTGGCAGAAATTTTGTTTAGAAATAGGAACATCCCCATTCGTCTCTGAATACCTCCCAATCAAAGGCTGCCCAGGATTCGTTCCGGTATTTACATATAAGTATTTGGGAGATGGAAAATGAAAGGGCTGATCTCGATTAAACAATTAGTTACGCCTGAGACAATAATTAGATCATTCTATGATATCAGAGTAGAATTCGATCTACCACAAAAAGATAATTACGGTTATTTACAAATTAAGCATTTTATTTCAGAGCTCAAACTCAAATTTGGTACAACTTGGTCATATGCCCCTTTAAGGAGCTTAATCAATCCATATAAGAGTGGGTCTTCGTCAATTTCCCCATTCTATCGTATGATGATCGCTCCTAAACATGATGCTCAATTAGAGAAAATAGTAGCTATTTGGCAGAATAGCTTTGCAGGGCTTAGGGCACATCATATCCAATCGAGCTTGAATTTACTTAATAAAACAGGCTGTCAGGATAGGTTAAGTCCAGAGTTAGACCCAAATGCTAAAATGAAGTTAGAATAACACTCTAGCACTGTGAGTATATTCCCGGACCTGACCCTGCGACAGCTGCAATAGTATACTCACAGAAATAAACTGGAAGATGATACAGCAGGGTCAGGGGAAGAACTTCGGGTAGATAAGGGTTAACCAAAAGAGTAATCCATCAAGCAATAACCGGCAACATGGAATCAGGCAGGCAGGGGTTAACCAGAAGGGTTTGTCAAACAAGCAAAGTTCCAGCAGCGTGTAATCAAGCAGTTTGGGGTTAAACAGTAGAATGGTCAAACAAGCAAAGTCCAGCAACGTGTAATCAGGCAGTTTGGGGTGAAACAGTAGAATGGTCTAGCAAGCAAAGTTCCAGCAGCGTGTAATCAGGCAGTTTGGGGTTAAACAGTAGAATGGTCAAACAAGCAAAGTCCAGCAACGTGTAATCAGGCAGTTTGGGGTTAAACAGTAGAATGGTCAAACAAGCAAAGTCCAGCAACGTGTAATCAGGCAGTTTGGGGTTAAACAGTAGAATGGTCTAGCAAGCAAAGTCCCAGCAGCGTGTAATCAGGTAGTTTAGGGTTAAACAGTAGAATAGTCAAACAAGCCAAGTTCCAGCAGCGTGTAATCAGGCAGTTTGGGGTTAACAGTAGAAATGTTAAAAACAAGCAATAGTCCAGATAACAGGAAACAGGCAGGAAGGGATTAGGAATCAAACAAGCCAGCAATTCCAATTCAAAATAAGTAATCCAAAAGTTACTTACAAGCAGGAACAGAACAAACAGGCCCAGAGGTGAGGAGACGCCGGAATAAGAAGGCCCTCTGACGTCAGCAGAAGGGGCCGAGGAGAACAAGGTTGCTAAGCAACCAAGGAAGCGCTACCGCGCTGTACAGAAGGAAGCGATCAGCAGCTGAGCGATCGCGACAGTGCCCCCTCCTCAAGGACCCCTCCGGGGAACACGAACAGGTTTAGAGGGATTCTGAGCGTGGAACTGTTTGATCAAAGCAGAAGCACGAACATTAGAAGCAGGTTCCCAAGAACGTTCAGTGATGGGATATCCCTTCCAGTGGACCAAATAATATAGACGGGTACCCCGTAATCTGGAATCAAGAATATGACTGATCTCAAATTCTGAAGTACCATCCACAAGGAACGGAGAGGGAACTTTACATTTGGTGGAAAACCGGTTAGAGACTGCCGGTTTAAGAAGAGATACGTGAAAGACAGGGTGAATCTTCAAGTTGTCTGGTAAAGCTACCCTGTAGGCAGTAGAACAAGCCTTGGAAACAATCCTGAATGGTCCAATGTATTTGGGACCCAATTTAGCACAAGGTTGTTTGAGTCGAATGAATCGGGTGGAAATCCAAACCTTGTCTCCAGTCTGAAAAGAGGGTGCCTTCCGGCATCTGCGATCAGCAAATCTTTTATACTTTTGAGAAGAGAGAAGAAGAATTTCCCGAACCTTCTTCCAGTGTTTACAAAGATTTCTCACTGTACGATCTGCTCCAGGAACTCCAGAACCTCCCGAAGACATAGGAAAAGTTCTAGGCGCAAATCCAGAGGCTGCCTTAAAAGGGGAAGTCTGTAAAGAAGAATTGAAACGGGAATTGTAAGCAAGTTCAGCTAAAGGAAGAAGTTGAGACCAATTGGAGTGCTGATGATTAACATAGTGCCTGAGATAGGATTCAAGAGATTGATTTACCCGCTCAGTTTGACCGTTGGACTGAGGATGATGAGCAGTAGAAAGAGATATGGTAACTCCAAACTGTTTGCACAGAGATTTCCAAAATCTTGAGACAAATTGAACTCCATGATCAGAAACAATGTCCAAAGGAAAACCATGTAATCTGGTGATATGAAGAATAAACAATTCAGCAAGTTTCTGGGCCGATGGTAATCCAGGTAATGGAACAAAATGAGCTGCTTTGGAAAACCTGTCTACCACAACCCATATGGTCTTGTTTCCGGCAGAATTGGGAAGATCTGTAATAAAGTCCATGGAAACATGAGACCAGGGATAATACGGAACAGGTAGAGGTTGTAAGAGTCCAAGAGGTAAAGATGAAGACTGTTTATTAGAGGTACAAGAATGACAAGCTGCAACATAATCCTTGACATCTTTGCCCATGGAAGGCCACCAGACATGTTGTTTGAGTCTCCACAAAGTATTACGCACTCCTGGATGTCCAGATAGAACATTATCGTGAGCCCAACGAAGAAGTTTTAGACGGAATTCAGTAGGTACAAATAAGATTCCAGGAGGTATGTTAAAGGATGAAGGAACGGAAGCTTGAACAGACTGTAATGCTTGGAAAGGAAATGTAGACAACTGAGCTAGAACTTTAGCAGGGCGGAGAATGGGTTCAGAATCCAAAAATGTAGAATCAGAAGCTAGAAATTGTCTAGATAAAGCGTCTGCTTTCGTATTCTTAGAACCAGGAATATAAGAGAGGACAAAATTAAATCTGGAGAAGAACAAAGCCCATCGGGCTTGACGTGAGTTGAGGCGTTTGGCAGTATGAAGATACAGAAGATTTTTATGATCCGTGAGAATAAGAAATGGTTGAACCGTGCCTTCAAGCAGATGTCTCCATTCTTCCAAAGCCATTTTAATAGCTAACAATTCCTTGTTACCGACATCATAATTCAGTTCAGAAGTATTGAACTTCTTGGAGAAAAATCCCACAGGAAGGATCTTGCTAGAAACAGGATTTCGCTGAGATAGTACTGCCCCAGCAGCAATCAGAGAAGCATCCACTTCAAGGATGAATTGGAGACTTGGAACAGGATGGCAAAGAATGGGAGCAGAAGTAAATGCAGACTTCAGAGATTCAAATGCCTGTAAGGCTTTATCAGACCAATGTTTGCAATCCTGACCCTTCTTAGTAAGAGCAGTAAGGGGTGCCGAGATGTTAGCAAAGTCTTTTATGAACTTACGATAGTAATTGGCAAACCCCAGGAACCTTTGAAGAGATTTTAAGGAAGTAGGTCTAGGCCAGTCTATAATTGCCGACAGTTTGTCAGAATCCATCTTGAATCCAGACGGGCAAATAATGTAACCCAGGAAATGAATAGATTCTTGATGAAAAGAGCACTTTTCAAGCTTGGCAAAGAGAGAATTTTCACGTAATCTCTGGAGTACTAATGTAACATGATGAACGTGGTCCTGTAAATTCCGGGAATAAATCAAAATATCATCAAGATAGATAATAACGAATTGATTAAGATAGTCTCTGAATATTTCATTAACAAAATGTTGAAAAACTGCAGGGGCATTGCATAACCCAAAAGGCATAACTAAATATTCATAATGCCCAAACCTAGTATTGAAGGCAGTTCTCCACTCGTCCCCTTTACGAATTCTGACCAAATTATATGCCCCACGAAGGTCCAATTTGGTAAAGATGGAAGCACCCTGGAGACGGTCAAATAATTCGGGAATGAGAGGAAGTGGATAACAATTCTTGATTGTAATTTGATTTAGAGCTCGATAGTCAATGCAAGGACGAAGGCCTCCATCTTTCTTTTCCACAAAGAAAAAACCTGCTCCTACTGGAGAAGAAGAAGGGCGGATAAAACCTCGGGCCAAATTATCCTTGATATACTCCTCAAGTGAAACATTTTCTTGATGAGAAAGTGGGTATGTTTTACCCTTAGGTAGAGGAGCTCCTGGTAATAGGTCAATGGGACAATCAAAGGTCCGGCGTGGAGGTAATACTTCAGCATCCTTTTTAGAAAAGACATCACAGAAAGAATAATAATGTCCAGGCAAGGAATCAGGAATGTCCAAAGCTGCCACAACTGTATTAGAAGTTTTGGGAGTACTTTGAAGACACTGTTTGAAACAAGAAGATCCCCAAGCAACAAGCTCTCCTTTAGACCATGAAAAAACTGGATCATGTAATTGAAGCCACGGGAGTCCCAAAATGAGAGGAAACTGTGGGGAAGAGATTATGTCAAAACAAATGGTTTCGGAATGAAGTACTCCTACAGACATGAGAAGTGGTATCGTAGAATATTGAATGAAACCAGAACCTAAGGGTTGACCACTGACAGTAGTGACCTTGATTACTTGGCTCTTGGAAAGCAAAGGAATATGAAAAGCATTAACAAAGTCCGAATCCATAAACATTCCGGCAGCTCCGGAATCGATGAGTGCTTGAGCCTGAAATTTGGTGTTGCCAAAACGAACAGTGACTGGAACAAATAGCTTGGGATTGAGGGTAGAAAAAGATCTTTGGCTTAACTCAGTCCCTCTTTCTGGAGTTAAGCCCTGGCTTTTACTGGACAAGTTGGACAATCTTTTAACATATGCCCCTTAATACCACAGTAAAGACATAGTCCCAGATTACGCCTTCAGAGACGTTCAGCTTTGGATAATTTAATTGCACCAACCTCCATGGGTTCACTTGACTCAGAGATAGAAGTATTAGGAGTAGGAAGGTTTGGTGAACGAGGCATAGGACGGAAAGAAGATCTGATAAAGGATCTTCTGTTACGGTCACGTTCATGGAGACGCTCAGAGTAACGAGCATCTAGCTTGATACATAAGTTGATAAGTTCTTCTAGAGAATCAGGAAGATCCCTATAAACCAATTCATCTTTCAAACGATCACAAAGACCTTTACGAAACGCTGCACGTAAGGCCCCATGATTCCACATAGTTTCAGCAGCTAAAGTCCGGAATTCTATAGCGTATTGTGCTACAGAAAGAGATCCCTGTCTTAGATCTAAAAGTCCTGCTTCAGCAGCCGCTGATCTACCAGGTTTATCAAACACAGAAGAAAATATGGAAACAAAAGTGTCAATATCATGGAGCAAAGGATCATCCTTTTCCAACAGTGGAGAAACCCAAGCCAAGGCTTTACCCTTCATAAGAGAAATTAAAAAGGTGATCTTGGAGGAAGAGGAAACAAACATCTGAGGATTATTTCTGAAGTGAAGGCGGCACTGATTTAGAAATCCTCGACAGTCTTCAGGATTGCCGTCATATTTATCCGGTAGTGGAATTCTGGGAATAAACTGTTCTGCAGGTTGTGGCGGATTAAATGCAGGGTTAGAACTGGCCGCAGGAACAACAGGTGTTGCAGAAACTTGAGAAGGAGAGAGATTATGCAAAAGAGCAGTAATTTGATCCAATTTAGAATCCAGGGATTGCAGGTGTGCAGAGTGGGTTCCAAGAAGCTGTCCCTGTAGAGCCACAGCTCTGGATAACTCACCAGGGTCCATTTTATGGCCTGTTTGTAATGTCAGGATAGGTTAAGTCCAGAGTTAGACCCAAATGCTAAAATGAAGTTAGAATAACACTCTAGCACTGTGAGTATATTCCCGGACCTGACCCTGCGACAGCTGCAATAGTATACTCACAGAAATAAACTGGAAGATGATACAGCAGGGTCAGGGGAAGAACTTCGGGTAGATAAGGGTTAACCAAAAGAGTAATCCATCAAGCAATAACCGGCAACATGGAATCAGGCAGGCAGGGGTTAACCAGAAGGGTTTGTCAAACAAGCAAAGTTCCAGCAGCGTGTAATCAAGCAGTTTGGGGTTAAACAGTAGAATGGTCAAACAAGCAAAGTCCAGCAACGTGTAATCAGGCGGTTTGGGGTTAAACAGTAGAATGGTCTAGCAAGCAAAGTTCCAGCAGCGTGTAATCAGGTAGTTTAGGGTTAAACAGTAGAATAGTCAAACAAGCCAAGTTCCAGCAGCGTGTAATCAGGCAGTTTGGGGTTAAACAGTAGAATGGTCAAACAAGCAAAGTCCAGCAACGTGTAATCAGGCAGTTTGGGGTTAAACAGTAGAATGGTCAAACAAGCAAAGTCCAGCAGCGTGTAATCAGGCAGTTTGGGGTTAAACAGTAGAATGGTCTAGCAAGCAAAGTCCCAGCAGCGTGTAATCAGGTAGTTTAGGGTTAAACAGTAGAATAGTCAAACAAGCCAAGTTCCAGCAGCGTGTAATCAGGCAGTTTGGGGTTAACAGTAGAAATGTTAAAAACAAGCAATAGTCCAGATAACAGGAAACAGGCAGGAAGGGATTAGGAATCAAACAAGCCAGCAATTCCGATTCAAAATAAGTAATCCAAAAGTTACTTACAAGCAGGAACAGAACAAACAGGCCCTGAGGTGAGGAGACGCCGGAATAAGAAGGCCCTCTGACGTCAGCAGAAGGGGCCGAGGAGAACAAGGTTGCTAAGCAACCAAGGAAGCGCTACCGCGCTGTACAGAAGGAAGAGATCAGCAGCTGAGCGATCGCGACACAGGCAATGCTTTAGCATGGTGAGAAACGCATTTAAAAATTATTTATGTGGCATATATTACTCCCGATAAATTATCAAAATGGTATAGAAATATTAGCGGTTGCTGGAAGTGTCAGGCGCAACAAGCAAATCTATTGCACTGCATTTGGGCTTGCCCCAAAATCCAACAGTTTTGGCTGAAAATTAAGTTTTGGTTAAATAGAATTTTAGAGACAGAAATAAAATTAAAGGCTCAAATTGTTATTTTCCTAGTTAAATTTTCACAACGACAAAAAAACTATAAACTAATCAATACCCTAATATTATTAGCAAGGAACCTGATTCTGAAAAACTGGAAAGTTTTGCATGCCCCCAAATTTATCAATTTTAAAAAAGAAGTGCTTAAACAATGTATGGTGGAACAATATGCAATACAAAAGACTAGCGAGTCTCAGTTAAAAATATTTCTCGATAAATGGAGCGCAGTTATCCTGTCTCTCCTGCCTGCTGTACAAAGACAATTAATAAATCCGATCAGCCAGTCGGCTTACATACTTCAGATGATTCATTCTGGCGGTTATCTGCAATTTTGGGTTGATTAGTTGAGAGATGGAACGGGGGGGGGGGGGGTGTCACGGATACCAGATGGCTAAGGCTACCCCCCACCCCCCTACAACCTCAACCCTGTTGTTTCTCAGTGGTTTTGGGCTCCTCAGAGCAACCACAATCTCTGGAAGCTTTTGGTTGCATGGTTTTGTGTTCCAAAATTGTTTAGAAAAGAGCTGGTGTATGACCAGGAAATCCCTCCTAGGCTGTCCGGGCTCCTGGAACTCCCGGTCGGCCGCCTCACGACGGACACCCGCCTAACCTCTCTAAGGCTGTCCAGGCTCCTGGAACTTCCGGTAAGCCACAGGACATCCGCTAACTTTACCCCTGGTCACTCCAGCAACCATGTGCCCCAGAGCTCCGCTCTTTTGGGGATTAGTAGCCCCTAAGGAGGACAAGAGGTGGGGGAATTACCGGAGGGGAGCTCCTTTGGGAACTGGGGGTTTTGGACCCCCCTAACCCTATAACTTCAACGGACTGTAACTCCGGTCCCCAGTAACGAATCATGCTGATTTTTGGACTGTGGCATCTGGGGACCGACTCCCCTAGTTATTGGGATTATGTGAGACTGTGGCTCTTATGGAGGTGCCGGGCTCTCTGGAGGGGCGGGAATGGCGGGAAAATTGTGGGATTGTCCTTTGTCTTATCAAGATGAGCTGTCTGTATAAAAGGAGTGTGTGTTTTCAATAAAATCAGTTCCTGTTTAACCTGAATGCTAGTGTGTCTAGTTATTTAGGTGAGCTCCAGCTAAAATCACTTTCCTGAGCTACATAGCAGCCTGTTCCAAGCAGAGGAAGGACACGCTGGAAGAGCTACCTAGTCTGGGTAGCTGGAGTCTGCCACAGGGTGGGACCCTGAGTACTGGTGCTGTCAGGCATCAGGGGGTGGCTACAGTCTGTGGTCACTTGCCAGCTACATAGCTGCAGTCGGCAGGGAGGAAGCAGGACCCCTTTTGGGGGAGCTACCCTATCGGGGTAGCCGGGGGTATCCGTCACATTGGCTGGCAGCGGTGGGATCTGCTTCTTTTACAAGGTTCCTGCTGACAGAGGAGACGTACCACAGTAGCCGGTAAATATGGAGTTCCTAGGGAGAGTACAAAAGATGCTGACCGGAACAAATGATCCTTGTTCAGAACAGGACGTTCTGACATGGAGGAACCTTGCCCTCCGAGACCTTTGGTGGGAGGCTCTGCAACAGGAGCAGGAAAATGGAAAGGTCCTCCCCACGAATGACACGAGATTCCGGGTACGGTGGACCGTGAGACTGCCTTTCCTGGGAGAACAGCCAAAGAAGGAATGACTAGCTGTTCTGCATAGACTGATCAAGCAAGAGATGTGGGTGGAGGACGGCTATCGAGCCCTCCAATGGCTCGCTATGCAAGCGCCGCCCTGGCTGGAGGAAGGATCCCCCACAGAGGGCTTTGGCGGCCCTGGATTGTTGTTTACAAAAAGGACAGAGGACCCACAGTTTAGGGAGTGAGACAGACCAGGGTCTGGAGGATATCTCTGGGCTCCAAGAGGAACTGCTGGATCTCTTGGAGGAGACCTGGCTGCTGGACGATCTGGATTTTATAATTGACTAGGAAGAGGCACTGGTCAAGGAATACAAGAGGCTGCTGGATCTCGCTAAGCAGCGTGCCAGGGGCATACAGATCTGGGGTGCAGCCCTCTGGGTTTAATGGAGCTCGACTGTGGAGGAGTGGCAGCAAAGAGAAAGGGAACCAGGGCTGCTGGATCCTGATCAGCAGTCTGGCTCTGAGCTTATAGACTTAAACAAGGGAGTCACCCCAGCAGAAGTGCTGACAACAGGGCAGAGAGTTGCCGGCCTCTGCCCAGCACCTGTAACAGCTCCAGGAAACCTGGGAGCTGAGGTAGTAGTCCTCCCTCCCCTAACAAAGAACCCCTTGCAGGTAGAGATGGATGTCAATAACTCTCCCCAGCAGCAGAACCCCTTCCCGGGAGTGGAGACAGTCGGTCTCTCTCCCCAGCGGCAGAGCCAGGAGCCGGAAGAGGAGACAGTCGGTCTCCCTCCCCAGCGGCAGAGCCATCCCCTGGGAGCGGAGGTAGTCATCCTCCCTCCCCGTAAACAGAACCCCTTCCCAGGAGAGGAGACAGTCGGTCTCTCTCCCCAGCGGCAGAGCCAGGAGCCGGAAGAGGAGACAGTCGGTCTCTCTCCCCAGCGGCAGAGCCATCCCCTGGGAGCGGAGGTAGTCATCCTCCCTCCCCGTAAACAGAACCCCTTCCCGGGAGAGGAGACAGTCGGTCTCTCTCCTCAGCGGCAGAGCCATCCCCTGGGAGCGGAGGTAGTCGTCCTCCCTCCCCGTAAACAGAACCCCTTCCCGGGAGAGGAGACAGTCGGTCTCTCTCCCCAGCGGCAGAGCCAGGAGCCGGGAGAGGAGACAGTCTCTCTCCCCAGCGGCAGAGCCATCCCCTGGGAGTGGAGGTAGTCGTCCTCCCTCCTCTTTCAGAGAAGCCCTTTCGGGGAGAGACAGGTATCAATATCTCTCTCCAGTGGCCGAATCCCTTTCTGGGAGAGGAAACAGTTGGCACTGGCTTTGTTTGTGGGTGGGTCAGCCGGTTCTCAACAGAGTGTCACAGAGGGAGACAGTTTGGCCATGGAACTTAAGGACACTGGAACTTGTGGAACAGCAATTGTTTGGGAGCCGGCCTTAGCAAACTTGTTTGGGACTTTGCATTATGTGACTATCCCTGCGCCCAGGGTATTAACGTCAGCAGGAAGACCCCAGGATGCCCCAAGCTCAGGAGAGATGGGATAACCTCTCCCAGCAACCGAGAAGTGGAGGGCCACCGTCGGACAGCCCCAGGCCGACCTGTTAAGGGTCTAGCCGGGTCTGCCGAACTGGAGGGGGGGAGATGTCACGGATACCAGATGGCTAAGGCTACCCCCTACAACCTCACCCCTGTTGTTTCTCAGTGGTTTTGGGCTCCTCAGAGCAACCACAATCTCTGGAAGCTTTTGGTTGCATGGTTTTGTGTTCCAAACTTGTTTAGAAAAGAGCTGGTGTATGACCAGGAAATCCCTCCTAGGCTGTCCGGGTTCCTGGAACTCCCGGTCGGCCGCCTAACCTCTCTCAGGCTGTCCAGGCTCCTGGAACTCCCGGTCGGCCACAGGACAGCAGGACATCCACTAACTTTACCCCTGGTCGCTCCAGCAACCATGTGCCCCAGAGCTCCGCTCTTTTGGGGATTAGTAGCCCCTAAGGAGGACAAGAGGTGGGGGAATTACCGGAGGGGAGCTCCTTTGGAAACTGGGGGTTTTGGACCCCCCTAACCCTATAACTTCAACGGACTGTAACTCCGGTCCCCAGTAACGAATCATGCTGATTTTTGGACTGTGGCATCTGGGGACCGAGAGCTTTAAAATGACACCCTGGAAGTGTGTCACAGGGTGGGAACCTGAGTACTGGTGCTGTCAGGCATCAGGGGTGGCTACATTCTGTGGCCACTTGCCAGCTACATAGCTGCAGTCGGCAGGGAGGAAGCAGGACCCCTTTTGGCGGAGCTACCCCATCGGGGTAGCCGGGGGTATCCGTCATGGGGGGGGTTGGCTGTGGGATTAGGATTCCCTCCCCCCCCCTTTTTTTCCCCTTCTCTCTCCTTCCCCCCTTCTGGTGACGATATAAAGCTGAGCCAAACATCTTACGCTATATTTAAAGCTCTATTAAGGTAGACATGCAATGGTTTCACTGTGTGTGGTATTATTTCGTGCTTGGCAGGAAATGCTAGGAAATCATGTGATATAAAGGATAAGTATAAATTATATTTTTTGTTGTTTTTTTTTTTCTTTCTATTTGTTGTTAGTAGGAAACAAGAAAGTACTCATACTTTTTTTTTTTTTTTTTTTATTATTTTTATTTTTGGAGGACATTACAGAATATGTAATTACAGGGTTGAGCACAATCATAACAAACATATCCAAAATTACATTGCTTGTACTAATATAAAAGAATAATCGGTCCTCATATTTTGTCCCCTCAAACATTGCCGGTCACTCATGTAGTTAAGAGTACTATTCCATGCTAGGGGTTATCTAAAGAACATAGGATTATTTAAAAAATGCAAAGAAGAAAACAAAAACAAAAAACCACATCTCCATAATCTAGAGAACTGAGGCATGTGTACAGCTTTAAGTATAGTAGAGATGTGTGTAACTGGAAATGGTCAGATCGTCATTATTGTTGCCCCGCGGGACCCCGATCAGAGCATAAGAACTGAGTAGAACAAATATGGCCATTCTAAACATCTAAAAACTAACAGCTACCCTGGCAGGGTTTTGGGATTGTAATATGCGGGTGAGCAGGTGTGAGACTATACTCGTTAGCTAAACATATCCATAGTGATTAAAACTTGCAGCGACCCTTTCAGGCCCTTTCAACAATATTGTGCGAGTTGATAACTGTAGTGGGAAATTCATGGAATCATTAGGAGCCAAGTGGGCAAGAGTAACTACTAGTGTAGGATTGTGTATACAATATTTGTCTGTATCAGAAATCCTCCTAACAAATTTTCTATAATGTGAGAATGTGGGTGCAGTCATCTGAATTCCTGTGCAAGGCAATCTTTATATTTAGCAGTAGGCTAAGGCGTTGCTGCTGTGTAGTCTACATGTTACCTCAACCCCCGCCGCTGCGGCCGTCAGCCACGAGGTAGGCAAGCATAGGTTTATAAAATGTGTATGCGCCCTTGAGGTAAATAATGCCTACTGTGTTTTGGCGCTGAAGTTTGATGATCAGTGATCACAAATATCCCCGACATTACCATTGTCTGACCTCATCAGTTATATATACCCATTAATCCCACTGATAAAACGTATAGTCCTGCTACCTATATAGACAGAGCAATAGTAACAAGTTCTTGAACATAAAACACAAACAAGCAACAATAAACTTTAATGCAGGATAATTTGAGTTTTTAGATAAATGTCCAGAAGTAGTGGAACTTTACCATAGTATTAACCACCTCTTGAGTTTACTTGCCAGGCAGTTCCAATCAATGAGCTGGTGTATCTATTCAAAATAGTAATGTAAGGTGGTTTACCAGCATGCAAACAGCTTTTGGTATTTTGCCGCAAAAGAAAGGCTTCATTTATACAAATCATATTATCCTCCGGGCAAGCTGTGAAAAGTGAATAAATTATCTCCCCAGAGTCTTTAACTAACCGGAGGTCTTTACCCGGTCCCCGCTTCATCTGTGTAAGCTCTGGTCGCCTCTCTATTGTTAGACCTTCATCTTTTTTTTTTTTTTTAAACAAATTTTTATTAAGATTTTGGGAAATAACATAGACAGAGAATGAACAACAAAAACAGTGAATGCTTTTCAGTTACATTAAGACATTATAACATCTTATTGACCATTTCTTTCCCTTTTTTGAAGGAAAATAAAAATAAATAAAAAATAAATAAATGCTATGAGCGAGAGGGAGAGAGGTGGTCTGAGGAAGGATATGGAGAGGGTTAGGGCAGGTAATAATAGGGATTAGTAGAAAGGTATATAACGAGAGAGAGGATATATAGGAAGCGGGAGGGAAAGAGGAGGTCTGAGGAAGGATATGGAAAGGGTTAGGGTGGGTAGCGATAGGGATCAGTAGGAAGGTATATAGCAAAAATAAGGGTATACAAGGATACATTATATCATGATATAATACAATACAATATAATTCCCTTGCACTTGTCTTTTTTTAGGTTTAGCATAGACAGATAATTAGACAACATAAATCAGTGAATGTTTTCCAGCTACATTGAGTCTCTGCCGTATCCTAAAGCAAGAGGGATGGGGGAAATCAGTGGGGGAATATGAAAGGGGTTCAGACAGGTAACGGTAGGGGATAGGGGGAAGGTAATAAATATAAAGATATGTAAAGATATATTATAGAATAATATAATATAATGTAATGTAATTCAATGTAGTTCCCTTGCATTTAATCCTTACAGAGAGAAAAACACATACTTCGAATGATTATAGAGCCTATTGTGTATAGCAGTGAAGAAGGGTCTTCCTTGTAGAATGTTCTTTGTTCCCATAAGAAAATTACGTCTAATATGAAATCTCTCTTTCCTACAAAACAATAATGTCTCTTCTCTAGAGCTAGTATATGTGTAACTTCTGTCACCCAATGGTCATAAGTTGGGGGATGAGCCTGTTTCCAATACCGAGGGACAATACGTCTGGCACATGTTAGCATCAGCTGAAGGAGTTTCCTACGGTAAACACATTCCAATTTGGGGATTTGATTTAGTAAGATCATAGTTGCCGAAAGGGATATCTGTGTGTTCAATATAAGATTGATGCAACACTCAATTTGAGCCCAATAAGTGGACAATTTGTTACAGGACCACCATATGTGGGAAAGTGTGCCCACTTCACCACATCGCCTCCAGCAGCTCGAGTTAGCTCCTGGATATATTTCATTCAATTTTTGAGGTGTAAGATACCAACGCGAGATAATCTTATAGTTAAGTTCAGTTAGGATGAGTGAGGAGGAAGAGGAGTGGACTGTGTTAAAACATTGTAGCCAGGTATCTTTTGGGAGCTGAACCCGAAGTTCAGTTTCCCACTTGGTGGTGTACGAAGGTAGTTTGACATTATGTATAGCTCTTAAGAGTTTATGTGTGAGAGATGGGATTTTTGAATGTCTTTTGTATTGCATAGCTTCTCGAATGGGGTAAGCGGACGGAGGCAGTCATTTTTATGAGGGTTATCCATAATTGCTTGTCGAATTTGGAAATAGGGAAACCAACAGTGGAAAGGGGAACCCATTGAATCTCTTAAAGCAATTCTATCCCTTATTTGGGAGTTTTCTGTGAGTAAAAATATAGGCATATTTTTCAGGGAGGTATCTTCAGGTTCAAATTTAAACTGGTGTTGGGATAAAAAAAGGGTGTTGTTTAACAGTGGAGTCCTTGGGGAGATTGGGGTAGAGAGAGTGTTCGAGGTTCGAATAAGAGAGTCCCATATGGTTAAAGTAGTTCTTATACATTCATTAGCCTTAGTTACAGGGGGTCTGGATGATTTAGGAAGCCAACATAGATCTCGCATTCCGCTTAAGCCGAGGGAGGCTGCTTCCATTTGGATCCATATTTTGGAGGTGGGGTTATGAGACCATGAGACTATTCGTGTTAAATGTGTCGCTTTGTGGTACTCCGTTAAGTTTGGGACATTTAGGCCACCTTCCTCCTTACCTAAATACATGGAATTCCGCGATACTCTTGTTTTTTTGTATGCCCAAATAAAGGAATCTAGCATCTTTTGTTGTGTGCGAAGGTAGTGTCTCGGTAGAGCCTGGAATATGTATAGATATTTAGGGAGTATCATCATCTTTATTGTGTTTATGCGGCCTATCCAGGAAAGGTGTCCTTGCTTATGCCATGTATGTAATAGGGAGAAGACGTGGGTTTGAAGTGTTGTATAGTTCTCTTGGAATAAATTCTTAGGGTTCTTTGGTATATTTAGCCCTAGATATCTAAGGGTATTTACGACAGGGAAGGGAGTTTTATGTAAAATATAGTCCATTTCCGTTGGGTTCATGTGGATGGGAATAATGCTCGATTTATTCATGTTAATTGAGTAGTTGGAAAATTGTTTATAACTCTCCAGATCTCGTATCAGGGCTGGTATGGAAGTTAGTGGTGCCTGCAGAGTGAAGATAATGTCGTCTGCAAACAGGAGACATGTTTGTTGAATGTTGCCTACCTTAATCCCCAAAATATTTGGATTGTTTCTAATTTGAATAGCTAAAATTTCTACCGTGAGAGCGAAAAGGAGAGGGGACAACGGACATCCCTGCCTGGTGCCATTAGAGATAGGAAAAGATTGTGATATTATGTCATTAACCTTAATAGTGGCTCGAGGGTTATGATATAGGGCTTGTATTCTGGACAAGAATACGTCTGAGAGACCAAATTTCGACAGGGCCGACCACATAAAATGCCAATCGACCCTGTCGAAGGACTTCTCAGCGTCTGTAGAAAGCATCACTAGGGGGCTTGCTTGTTCGTGTGAGGTTAATAATGTATGCAGGAGTCTGGTGGTATTATCTTTTGCTTCACGGTCACTAACAAATCGCACCTGGTCTGGGTGGATGACCTTCGGTAGGACAAGGGCAAGACGATTAGCTAAGATCTTGGCATATATTTTAATATCTACATTTAAAAGAGAAATCGGTCTATAATTACCAACAAGATCTCTGGGTTTATCTGGTTTCGGAATCACTGTTATCATAGCATTTAAAAGAGACTGGGGGAACGTAAGACCCTGGTCTATGGAGAGAAATAGCTCTTGTAAGTGTGGGGCAAGATTACCTACTAATAACTGATAAAATTTGGCTGTAAGGCCATCTGGGCCTGGTGACTTTCCATTGGACATGGATTTAACCGTGTTTACCACTTCTTGTAAAGAAATGGGGGAATCTAGCATAGACACATCTTCTTCAGGAATAGAGGGAACGTCTATAGAATCTAAATATGCTTGTAGTTTGTCTCTGTTCCCCTGATCATTTGTGTTGTTTATGTTATATAGTGAGGTATAGAATGTGACGAAGCTATCAGCTATATCTTCGTTTTTAGTGCAAATTACTCCTGTGCTTTGTTTGATGGATTGAATATAAGAGGAGAGTCTCCGTTTTTTTAAGAATCTGGCTAACATTTTTCCAGCTTTGTTTGATTCAGCAAAGAATTTATCTTTTGTTGTCAGGGCGCGCATATGTGCGTTTTCTATCAAATATTTATTAAGGCTTTCCCTAGCTTCCGTTACTGCGGACAATTTTTGTGGGGATTTTGGGTCTTTTTTATGTATATCTTCACTCTTCTTTAGAGAGTTAGACAAAGCGTCAAATTGAGCAGATCTCTGCTTTTTAAGTTTCGCTGTTAGCTGTATGATAACTCCCCTAATATAACATTTGTAGGATTCCCAATTGTTTGCGGTGTTTGTGTCTGCAGAGATATTAAATACAAAGTATTCGTCTGTATATTTGATGAGTTGGTCTATGATTTCATTGTCTGTAAGGATATACTCATTTAGTCTCCAGTTTAGACTGTGACTGGGTTTACTCGTCCATTTAAAGGTAGATTTGACTAGACTATGGTCTGACCATGTAGTGTGTGAAATTTTTGAGTCAATCAAATTCGTTAAAGAGGCTTGGTCACAGAATATGTAATCGAGTCTGGTATAAGATTTTTGCGGATGAGAGAAAAATGTGTAATCTCTAATAGAGGGGTGTACCGTTCTCCAGGTGTCAAATAATTTGAGTGTGTGTAGAGATGCATTGTTATTCCTAATCAGTGAATTTCTTAGATAGGAGTGACCTGTTGAAGTGTCTAGTAAAGGGTCCGAGGGGTAATTAAAATCCCCACCTAGCATGATTGGGCCTTTGGCAATATCTAGCAGTTTGTTAATAACTTTTCGAAAAAAACAGGGCGTGGGTCTGATGGGGGTGTATATGTTTGCAAGAGTAATAGGCTTACCATAATAAAGTCCTACTAATATTAGAATTCTACCTTCATGGTCATTGAATTGTTGTAATAGGTCAAAGGAGGTATTGCGTCTAAATAGAGTGCAGACACCGTTATGTCTGGTCAGGCCTGAGCTGTAGTAGTGTTTATCATAATATTTGGACGAGAGTGTGGGCTCATGATTTCTCTTAAAATGTCTTTCTTGAATCATAATGATATCAAGATTTCTTTTGTAAAAGTCATGAAGTGCTATTGAGCGTTTTTCAGCTGATAGGAATCCCTTCACATTTTGGGTAGCTATAGATATTGATCCTTCATACAGATGGGTAGGCATTGCAAAGGATATGTGTGTATATGTCTTCTAAAATAAAGGAACCAGAGGTTAGTGCAAGGGAACCAATGTGTGAAAATGAAATGGAAAGTGTATGGCTAAGAGCCTAATAAGGTGGTATAGAATAGGGATTAGAGAAACTGATGGAGGCTTCTGGGCAAGCTGGGCAAATGCCCACTAGTGCATTGTGATGAGCGTGTAGGAGGCACATGAGATGAAAAGAGGACAGATGGGGAGGGGGGGGGGGGGAGGGGAGAGGGGGTAAGGGGTATGTTATGTGTATACAATCATATTTGTTCAGACTTAAGCAAAACTTTCAATATAACAGATATCTTTATAGTAGCATCACGGAAAATATAGAAATTTCTGTAGTACAAGACATTCTTGCAATTTTATATCAACTTATGGGGACTAAGGTGACATAATTTGCTTCTGCAGTGTATCCCTCACATTCATAACCTCAGGGGGATTAGTGAGTCCAATGAATAATTCTGTATTATTGTTATCTGAGGGAAGCTTTTGTTTCTCAAAACAGAATTTGCAGTTAATGGATAGGTTATTGTCTAATTGGCCTCTGGGGATTAAGACATTTAAGGGGCTATTATCAATGATTGAGGAATATTAGTGAGTGAAATAGAAAATAAACGGGGCCTTTATATTAAGTCGTGATTGAGACTATTCCTGTCTCAGCAGTTAACAGCTAGCTCTCGGGGGACATTCAAAAACTCAATCATAAATTATTATATTGTATGACTGAATATAGACATGACTATTATCACAAAATTACATAGATACATAGGTGCAAAACAGGTGGGCTATTAACAACAAAATAACTGAACAGAACACATCGAAACATGATGAACATCTAGGAGCTTTTTTCCTCTGAACATAGATGAGAAATCCCTTAAACACACACAGTCTAGTGTAATAGAACTTGGGGGGTGATTGGAAACAGTTCCCCTTAAACCTGGAGTAAAAAGAGAAAAGGTCTACAAACAAGTGTTGCATAATCAGCATTGACAATCACACATAGTTACGTGACTCCTTCAAGGTGGTTGAATTTCATCATCCTCATTACTGGTTTGTCGTCGCTTGTTTAGAGGAGTTGTAGTGTCCATCCAGGGTCTTCTTTGCGATTTAGAGGTTTCCTGTTTGCTTGATGTAGAGGATTGCACAGTTGAGGTTTGGGGGTCAGGCACCGGTATCCCCAACTGCTGGCAGAATTGCTCTGCATCCGGTGGGTAAGAGCATTCAATTTTTTTCCCATTTTTAACAGCAATAACTGAAGTTGGGAATCCCCATCTGTACTGGATCTTCAAAGCACGTAGATGGGAGGTTAAAAAGGAAAGATCTCTTCTCTTTTGGAGTGTTCTTGCTGATAAGTCTTGGAATATCTGTATTCGGTGACCCTGGAACTGGATAGAAGACTGTTTCCTTGCATAGTTGTAGATAGTCTCTCTATGGTGAAAGTTTTGAAAATGCACAATGATGTCCCTAGGAGGTAAATTATCTGATGGCTTAGGACGTAGGGCTCTATGTGCTCTGTCTAAGGTGATGTCCGATAGAGTGCCAGAGTTGCTCTTTATCAGGTCCACAAAAAAGGACTGTAAATAATCTTGGATCTCATTGTTTTGTATGGTCTCAGGAACTCCTCTGAAGCGTAGATTGCTCCTTCTGGAGCGATTTTCTAAATCATCTAATTTATCCTCTAGGTCTGTCATACGATGGTGGTGTTGAAAGGCTTTAGAGGACAGGTTTGCAATCTTCTGAGATGATATGTATTCATGCTCTTCTAAAGTATCAACTCTATAGCACAAGTCTGAAATGTCCTTCTTCAAACCTGCGCACTCATTTTTAATGCAAGTCTTAACCTGTTCTATCAGAGCTTCCATAGCGCCATAAGTGATAATATCATCTTTTCCAACATTTATAGTTGTAGGCTGTAGGTCTGATGCGGCATCTGCAGCTTCACAGGAGCTTTCATCATGTGAGCTTAGTGTGGTATCTGGATCTTTGTTGCCTTTTTGCTTTTCAGCTTGTTTGAAAAAAGAGTTCATGGCTCCCTGAGTTGTTAAAGGCAGTTTTTGAGATTTGTCACTTCTGGTTAATTTTCTCTGCGACATCATGGAGGTGTTTTGTAAGTTAGAGCAGGGGATCAATTGTGTTTATTATATAGTAAGGTTGAGTCTAATTAAATAGGAACACCACTCCCTGGGGTTTTTGCCCTCACAGAGCGATCTCGGGAAAGGGTAATGGATTTGACCCACTGCTACTAAGAACAGTGGGAAGAGGGGTAGGAGGGTGTTCTTTTCAGCTAACTGCTCAGTTATAGATGTGAATATCTGGTGTCCAACCACTGAGAGAATAAAAAATAAAAAAAATCACTGCTGCATAAATATTTTCACTTTTGTCTATTGGGAGATAGAGTTCATCAGACGTGTGTAAAGATAATTTAGGACGTCAATATGTACTTTGGTATACAGTTCAGTTCGCAGCTGCGACTTGTATCTCATATACAGATATATGTCAGGCCAGAGAAACAATGAAAATTGAGCACTTCAACCTAAATGCAGCATTCCAGATCATGTGCAGAGATTTAATATGACATAAGAATACATGCGTACACTAGCAGCAAAAAATGTCCCCTTTGCTTCATTGCTAAATTGCGGCCCAGTATCATGTGGATAGGGTGGGTCCGAAAACGCTGCGTATTCCATAATTTTAGCTAGTAAACTTATCAGCAACCAGTGCGAGCATTATCGCCTTTTACATAAAGCTATACGTTTCACCTGTGTCCGTTGTGTTAGGCGATCCGGGTCAGCATGTGGATCTGTTTGAATGGAGGTCTGTGTTACCTCTTGTCTGTGGCGCAGAGTTTAAAGACCTCGTGGCGCGGTTGTGAACGGCTCAAATGATGTCCGTAATAGCATACGGATCCGGACCAAAATTGCAGCAAACGTGCTCTATATGTTCCGATACTCAGTTTGAGGTTTTATGTCTCTGTGCCTCGATGTTATCCGCAATTATGAGCTAACTTGCCCAGCCTGCATGAAGAGCTTCAGTTACATGCGGCCATCTTAGTTAGCCGCTCGCTCCGCCTCTAGACCTTCATCTTTTGTGTCAGGATAGCTCGGGTGTGGGCTGAAAGATGATCCTAGATCGCCATTGCTGTCATGTGCGCAAGATGTGGCCAGCGCCTTATCTCCCAGTTTGCTCGGCATGATGGTAAGCGCCATATTGGAAGGTGTAGTGGCGTATTTCTCAATTAGGGCGTCCTGCTCCATGTATAGGAAATTAGCCTGGGGGGCAATCCTGTAAGTGCCCTGCACTGCTTTATGGTGATCCGGTAAGTTTGACATCGGGTTAGTTGTCTCTGTGTTACTTGCTTGCCAGAAAGTTGTCTCTTCGCCCTGCTCCGTTGGTAGGTTGATTGCCCTTGGCTGTAAAAGGGGTTCGGTCCTCTCTTCCAGAGGCTGTTCCAATAGGACTGATATATTCCCAGAGGTTGATGTGACTCGTTCTATTAGCAATTGTAAATCCTTCTCAGATGGAGCTTTATTTATTAGGGCCTGAAACAAAGCTTCCACTTTAGCCATTTGATAGTCCCAGTTATTAGAGGGTTCCTCAGTCTGCATTGCTGTATTTGGAGTTAATAACGGCTCTCACCGCACAACCTCACCACCTGGGATAGTATAGTCACTCAGTAAGGTGTTTTCGGTTATTCAGTAGCTCAATGTACCGCGGTGTTCAGATTGACCAAGTCCAGCAAGTAACCCTAGGAGCTTCCTAGGGGGGGAAACGCTGCCTGTATTGTACCCGCCGCACCAGGCCTTATTTGTCCGTTTTCAGCTCCAGGGTCATGAAAACAGCCTCTTGACTTGTGATATCTATTGTAGAGCTAGTCATGCGTTGATATAGAAAATATAATAATTAAAAAGCTGTGATTTATAAGCAAAAAATTGGCGGACTTTATGCAACTCTCCCAGAGCTTGAAAAAGTGCGACTGCACAGAGCCGCTGCTTGGACACGCCCCCAGTACTCATACTTTTATGTATTTTGTCTAGTATTGAAACTGTATTTTCGTTGTATAGTCTTGAATTGTGGCAAGATTGTTTCACAAATAAATATTTAAAAAAAAAAAAGAAGTGGTTATTTACTCCCAGGGGCACAGCAAGCAAGGTCCCTTCCATAACCATATGGGGTTTATGACCACAGTAGCGGGTCACTCGCTTTATTATGTGCATATACCTCCTCAGTTGCCTGTGTCACTTTTGGACACTCGTTCCATTCACTATGGAAAATTCCCGTCAAGGGATACGGTTTATAGGTGGACTTTTGAAGCTAGTCACCAATCTTTTGAAATTTGGTATTGATTAGCTGTCAAAATATCACTGTACTTTTGGTGGTTATACAATCTCAATAAGATATTGCTCATCATACACTAAGCCCATTATTGGCAGTGACAAAGTGTTGCTATGAAATTTAATAGCTACACATTTCTTGCAAACTAAATATGCACAAATACATGACATATACCAGGACAGAGAAGTAGATCTGTCATAACGATTGCAACCAAGTTACATTTTGTTTTAGTTTCTAGCAATCTTTTATTTTCAGATAATGTTTTTATTTCCTTGTAGTGCGCAGTTCATATATACACAATTCATTTGTTTATTTTTTGTTACAACCTTGAATGGGCTGCGATACAGTATAGTAATTTGAGGCATATTTTACATTACATAAATTTCATTGCAATTATTGTTTAGTTGCAATAGACATTTATTTTTTAACATAAAGTTGTAGGTATCACATAGTAAGTATAAGTAGTGCCACATAATGGTATAGTGTACTGAAGATTTATATAACGTATAGTGTAATAGTTCAGAACTTGGGATGTGATGAACACGACACACATAAGCCTAAGCCACTAGGACCACTGCATGTATCGCTGACCCTTTTTATTAATATTTGAATGTGGTAACGTTTACACGCATAGTACGTACCGGAAGTGACGAAATGGGTCACTTCCGGATAGTTCACATGCTGGAACTCAAGTGCGTGTCATTCACAAACACAGGGATAACACAGAGGAGATCATCAGTAACAGCGCCATATACATCAGCAGTTTAAGCATGGAGCAGCAGCCCCTCCAAAATAAGCATATAGACCCCAGCAGTACAGTAGAGCAGGTTCCCAGCCAGACTGACCTTGTAGGAACATACAGCAGACATCAGCGAGGCTGTACATGAACCTGTCCTCATGCACACTGAGTAAGGGCGAAGAACGCAACACTGGCTCCTAAGACACTGCAGAAAATGTCTCACTAAAAAAAAAA
Organism: Bombina bombina; assembly: GCF_027579735.1. NCBI lineage: Eukaryota > Metazoa > Chordata > Amphibia > Anura > Bombinatoridae > Bombina > Bombina bombina. The sequence continues at coordinate 794,159,334 of NC_069502.1, read as the reverse complement.
TCTCATTGCAGAAAATGAAAAAAAGTTCTGCCTCTGGGCCCCCCTATAACCCTCATCAGCACCCCTGTAACACAAATAAGCCCTCCCCTATAACCCACATAGGCCCCAGTGCCCCCTAACCCCTCATCACCACCCCAGTAACCCACATAAGCCCCAGTGCCCCCTATAACCCTCATCACCACCCCAGTAGCCCACATAAGCCCCAGTGCCCCCTATAACCCTCATCACCACCCCAGTAACCCACATAAGCCCCAGTGCCCCCTATAACCCTCATCACCACCCCAGTAACCCACATAAGCCCCAGTGCCCTCTATAACCCTCATTAGCACCTCCTGTAACCCACATAAGCCCCAGTGCCCCCTATAGCCTTCACTACCGTTGTAACCCTCATCAGTACCCCAGTAACCCTCATCACCACCCCAGTAACCCACATAAGCCCCAGTTCCCCCTATACCCCTCACCACCACCCCAGTAACCCACATAAGCCCCAGTGCCCCCTATAACCCTCATTAGCACCTCCTGTAACCCACATAAGCCCCAGTGCCCCCTATAGCCTTTACTACCGTTGTAACCCTCATCAGTACCCCAGTAACCCTCATCACCACCCCAGTAACCCACATAAGCCCCAGTTCCCCCTATACCCCTCACCACCACCCCAGTAACCCACATAAGCCCCAGTGCCCCCTATAACTCTCATTAGCACCTCCTGTAACCCACATAAGCCCCAGTGCCCCCTATAGCCTTCACTACCGTTGTAACCCTCATCACCACCCCAGTAACCCACATAAGCCCCAGTGCCCCCTATAACCCTCATCACCACCCCAGTAACCCACATAAGCCCCAGTGCCCCCTATAACCCTCATCACCACCCCAGTACCCTCTATAACCCTCATTAGCACCTCCTGTAACCCACATAAGCCCCAGTGCCCCCTATAGCCTTCACTACCCCTGTAACCCTCATCAGTACCCCAGTAACCCTCATCACCACCCCAGTGCCCCCTATACCCCTCATCACCACCCCAGTAACCCACATACGCCCCAGTGACCCCTATACCCCTCATCACCGCCCCAGTGACCCCTATACCCCTCATCACCACCCCAGTAACCCACATACGCCCCAGTGACCCCTATACCCCTCATCACCACCCCAGTAACCCACATACGCCCCAGTGACCCCTATACCCCTTATCACCACCCCAGTAACCCACATACGCCCCAGTGACCCCTATACCCCTCATCACCACCCCAGTAACCCACATACGCCCCAGTGACCCCTATACCCCTCATCACCACCCCAGTAACCCACATACGCCCCAGTGACCCCTATACCCCTCATCACCACCCCAGTAACCCACATACGCCCCAGTGACCCCTATACCCCTCATCACCACCCCAGTAACCCACATACGCCCCAGTGACCCCTATACCCCTCATCACCACCCCAGTAACCCACATAAGCCCCAGTGACCCCTATACCCCTCATCACCACCCCAGTAACCCACATACGCCCCAGTGCCCCCTATACCCCTCATCACCACCCCAGTAACCCACATACGCCCCAGTGACCCCTATACCCCTCATCACCACCCCAGTAACCCACATACGCCCCAGTGCCCCCTATACCCCTCATCACCACCCCAGTAACCCACATACGCCCCAGTGCCCCCTATACCCCTCATCACCACCCCAGTAACCCACATACGCCCCAGTGCCCCCTATACCCCTCATCACCACCCCAGTAACCCACATACGCCCCAGTGCCCCCTATACCCCTCATCACCACCCCAGTAACCCACATACGCCCCAGTGCCCCCTATACCCCTCATCACCACCCCAGTAACCCACATACGCCCCAGTGCCCCCTATACCCCTCATCACCACCCCAGTAACCCACATAAGCCCCAGTGCCCCCTATAACCCTCATCACCACCCCAGTAACCCACATACGCCCCAGTGCCCCCTATACCCCTCATCACCACCCCAGTAACCCACATATGCCCCAGTGCCCCCTATACCCCTCATCACCACCCCAGTAACCCACATACGCCCCAGTGCCCCCTATACCCCTCCACCACCCCAGTAACCCACATAAGCCCCAGTGCCCCCCTATAACCCTCATCACCACCCCAGTAACCCACATAAGCCCCAGTGCCCCCTATAACCCTCATCACCACCCCAGTAACCCACATAAGCCCCAGTGCCCCCTATAACCCTCATCACCACCCCAGTAACCCACATAAGCCCCAGTGCCCCCTATAACCCTCATCACCACCCCAGTAAGCCACATAAGCCCCAGTGCCCCCTATAACCCTCATCACCACCCCAGTGCCCCCTATAACCCTCATCACCACCCCAGTAACCCACATAAGCCCCAGTGCCCCCTATAACCCTCATCACCACCCCAGTAACCCACATAAGCCCCAGTGCCCCCCTATAACCCTCATCACCACCCCAGTAACCCACATAAGCCCCAGTGCCCCCCTATAACCCTCATCACCACCCCAGTAACCCACATAAGCCCCAGTGCCCCCCTATAACCCTCATCACCACCCCAGTAACCCACATAAGCCCCAGTGCCCCCCTATAACCCTCATCACCACCCCAGTAACCCACATAAGCCCCAGTGCCCCCTATAACCCTCATCACCACCCCAGTAACCCACATAAGCCCCAGTGCCCCCTATAACCCTCATCACCACCCCAGTAACCCACATAAGCCCCAGTGCCCCCTATAACCCTCATCACCACCCCAGTAACCCACATAAGCCCCAGTGCCCCCTATAACCCTCATCACCACCCCAGTAACACAGATAAGCCCCAATGCCCCTATAACCCTCATCACCACCCCAGTAACCCACATAAGCCCCAGTGCCCCCTATAACCCTCATCACCACCCCAGTAACCCACATAAGCCCCAGTGCCCCCTATAACCCTCATCACCACCCCAGTAACCCACATAAGCCCCAGTGCCCCCTATAACCCTCATCACCACCCCAGTAACCCACATAAGCCCCAGTGCCCCCTATAACCCTCATCACCACCCCAGTAACCCACATAAGCCCCAGTGCCCCCTATACCCCTCATCACCAACCCAGTAACCCACATAAGCCCCAGTGCCCCCTATACCCCTCATCACCACCCCAGTAACCCACATAAGCCCCAGTGCCCTCTATAACCCTCATTAGCACCTCCTGTAACCCACATAAGCCCCAGTGCCCACTATGACCCTCATCACCACCCCAGTAACCCACATAAGCCCCAGTGCCCTCTATAACCCTCATTAGCACCTCCTGTAACCCACATAAGCCACAGTGCCCCCTATAGCCTTCACTACCCCTGTAACCCTCGTCAGCACCCCAGTAACCCTCATCAGCACCCCTGTAACCCACATAAGCCCCAGTGCCCTCTATAACCCTCATCACCACCCCAGTAACCCACATAAGCCACAGTGCCCCCTATAACCCTCATCACCACCCCAGTAACCAACATAAGCCCCAGTGCCCCCTATAGCCTTCACTACCCCTGTAACCCTCGTCAGCACCCCAGTAACCCACATAAGCCCCAGTGCCCCTATAACCCTCATCACCACCCCAGTAACCCACATAAGCCCCAGTGCCCCCTATAACCCTCATCACCACCCCAGTAACCCACATAAGCCCCAGTGCCCCCTATAACCCTCATCACCACCCCAGTAGCCCACATAAGCCCCAGTGCCCCCTATAACCCTCATCACCACCCCAGTAACCCACATAAGCCCCAGTGCCCCCTATAACCCTCATCACCACCCCAGTAACCCACATAAGCCCCAGTGCCCCCTATAACCCTCATCACCACCCCAGTAACCCACATAAGCCCCAGTGCCCCCTATAACCCTCATCACCACCCCAGTAACCCACATAAGCCCCAGTGCCCCCTATAACCCTCATCACCACCCCAGTAACCCACATAAGCCCCAGTGCCCCCTATAACCCTCATCACCACCCCAGTAACCCACATAAGCCACAGTGCCTCTATAACCCTCATCACCACCCCAGTAACCCACATAAGCCACAGTGCCCCCTATAACCCTCATCACCACCCCAGTAACCCACATAAGCCACAGTGCCCCCTATAACCCTCATCACCACCCCAGTAACGTTAAAATCTTAGTTTAGCGTCTAAATCATTTTCTCAGCCATATCTCATTATTTTCCTACAAAAATTGGCGTGGGGGGTTCAGATGAGGGCTACCAACAATGCTGCAATGTTTGTGTCTCCAGGAACAAAAAGGGGAGCCCTATTTTGGGGTGTAAAGTCCCTGTTTTCCCCATAGACTTTACACAGCCAGCCTGCTCTGTTCACCTACATGATACATTGTATCAAACCCTCAGCCTACAGGTTTTTATACATTTGTAACTGTTTACTGTACACAGACACTTAAAGCAGCCCTCTCAATAACAACTGTACAAACTGCTGAGGAAATAATGTTCACACAGCCTTAAAGGGCAGGATAGCACCTGGTCACGAAGTCTTAAAGGGACAGACAAAAAACCACACAGCCTTGAAAGGGTCAACTAGCACCACACGCACACAGTCTTAAAGGGACAGATCGCAGTAATGTTCATGCAGCGCAACCTTAAAGGGCAGCTTGACACCTGCGCACAGAGCCTTAAAGGGACAGATCACCATAATGTGCACGCAGCGCAATCTTAAAGGGCAGCTCGACACCTGCGCACAGAGCCTTAAAGGGACAGATCACCGTAATGTGGACGCAACGCAACCTTAAAGGGCAGCTCGACACCTACGCACAGAGCCTTAAAAGGACAGATCACAGTAATGTGCACGCAGTGCAACCTTAAAGGGCAGCACGACACCTGAGCACAGAGTCTTAAAGGGAAAGATCACCGTAATGTGCACGCAGCGTGACCTTAAAGGGCAGCTCGACACCTGCGCACAGAGCCTTAAAGGGACAGATCACTGTAATGTGCACGCAGCACAACCTTAAAGGGCAGCTTGACACCTGCGCACACAGCCTTAAAGGGACAGATCACTGTAATGTGCACGCAGCGAAACCTTAAAGGGCAGCTCGACACCTGCGAACAGAGCCTTAGAGGGACAGATCACCGTAATGTGGACGCAGCACAACCTTAAAGGGCAGCTTGACACCTGCGCACAGAGCCTTAAAGGGACAGATTACCGTAATGTGCACGCAGCGCGACCTTAAAGGGCAGCTCGACACCTGCGCACAGAGCCTTAAAGGGACAGATCACCGCAATGTGCACGCAGCGTAACCTTAAAGGGCAACTCAGCACCTGCTCACAGTCTTAAAGGGGCAGGCACACACAACCTTTTAGTGAGTTTACACGCACAGTTTTAAAGGGAGCGATAGAATGCATCCCAATGTGATGCACGCAGCCTTAAAGGGACGCTCTGCCTTAACGGGACAGTGGCACGTGCACGCAAACAAGCACACAGAGCACTCTCAGCCTTTAAAAGGACAACTTGCACCACACGCATACAGCCTAAAAGGGATAGATCACTATAATATTCACGCAGCGCAACCTTAAAGGGCAGCTCGGCACCTGCGCACACAGTCTTTAAGGTACAGGCACACACAACCTTTAGTGGTTAAACACAGACAGTTTTAAAGAGAGCGATAGTATGCATCCACACACAAAGCACAGCGCCTTAAAGGGACACTGTCTTAAAGGGACAGGGGCACGGACACAGCCTTTAAATGGACAACTTGCACCATAACCACACAGTGTTAACGGGCAGCTCACTGCCTTCTCACACAGTCTTAAAGGGGCAGGCACACACAACCTTTAGTGGGTAAAGTCACACCACACGCACAAAGTCTTAAAGGGAGCGATAACAGTATACATCCACACGCAACGCACACAGCCTTAAAGAGGCACCCAGTATTAAAGTGACAGACACAAACGCAGACTTTAAAGGGGGAGCTCACACCACGCACACAGTTTTAATGGTACAGGTGCCACAATGTTCTCACACACAGCTTTAAAAGGACAGCTCATGGCATTCACGCACAGCCTTAAATGCTTTAAATGAATGGTTTATGGTACACACAGACTTTGGGGCCAAATTAAAAAGTTCAGAATGGAGCTTGATGCCCCCTGTTTCCGTGCAAGCCTTCAGGCTCACCAGAAATGGCAGTTATGAAGCAGCGGTCTAAAGACCGCTGCTCCATAACTGATCTGCTGCCTCTGAGGCTGCGGTCTTCAATACGCCCGATCCTATACGATCAGGCAGATTGACACCCCCTGCTAGCGGCCGATAGGCCGTGAATCTGCAGGGGGCGACATTGCACAAGCAGTTAACAAAAACTGTTTGTGCAATGATAAATGGTGGACATGATAAGCTACATTGTATCATGTCCGTCCGCACTTTAGTAAATCGGCCCCTTAGAGATGGCTCAAGGCAATCAAAGAGTTATAGAGATTTTATGGCATCCACACAAAGCCATGAGCTGTGCTTTTAGTCTGTGAGTGCGTGTGTTTTTTTGTTTTGTTGTTGAGCTAACAGTTTGAACGGTTCCCCAATCAGCCCTCTAGTCAAACAGCACCTTTGTTTTAGAGAGATGATTGGAAAATATTTTAAACTGTTAGTTCAATAAAAATATTACTTTTCAAGTTTGTGGCCAGAGGGCAGGGTATTTGAATTTCAGCGCTACATTAAAAAGTAAGTTATAGTGCATCTTCCTAACTCCTTCTAAAATATCTATAACATTCCAGATTTGTTTAGACAAAGGGGAAAAGTTTACTATCATTTTAAGGACTGTGTGCATTGTGTGAGGGTGTCCGTGCCTTTAAAACTGTGCAAGCATAATGTTATCTGTGCTGTTAAGGCTGTGTGTGCTGTGTTTGTACCATTAAAACTGTGTGTGTGTGGTGTGTGCTCCCCCTTTAAAGTCTGCGTTTGTGTCTGTCACTTTAATACTGGGTGCTCCTTTAAGGCTGTGTGCATTTGGGTGTGCTTAAAAGCCTGTGTGCCTGCTCCTTAAAGACTGAGCATTGTGTGAGATGTTCCTTTAAGGCTGTGTGCGTTGCGTGTGGATGTATACTGTTATCGCTCCCTTTAAGACTGTGTGAGTGTGGTGTGACTTTACCCACTAAAGGTTATGTGTGCCTGCCCCTTTAAGACTGTGTGAGCAGGCGGTGAGCTGCCCTTTAAGGCTGCACTAGGTGTGCATGGTGTGAGCTGTTCCGTTAACACTGTGTGGTTATGGTGCAAGTTGTCCTTTTAAAGGCTGTGCACATGCCCATGTCCCTTTAAGACAGAGTGTCCCTTTAAGGCGCTGTGCTTTGCATGTGGATGCATACTATCGCTCTCTTTAAAACTGTCTGCATTTAACCACTAAAGGTTGTGTGTGCCTGTACCTTAAAGACTGTGTGCGCAGGTGCCGAGCTGCCCTTTAAGGTTGCGCTGCGTGAATATTATGGTGATCTGTCCCTTTTAGGCTGTATGTGTGTGGTGCAAGTTGTCCTTTTAAAGGCTGAGAGTGCTCTGTGTGTTTGTGTGCGTGCACGTGCCACTGTCCCGTTAAGACAGAGCGTCCCTTTAAGGCTGCGTGCATCACATGGGGATGCATTCTATCGCTCCCTTTAAAACTGTGCGTGTAAACTCACTAAAAGGTTGTGTGTGCCTGCCCCTTTAAGACTGTGAGCAGGTGCTGAGTTGCCCTTTAAGGTTACGCTGCGTGCACATTGCGGTGATCTGTCCCTTTAAGGCTCTGTGCGCAGGTGTCGAGCTGCCCTTTAAGGTCGCGCTGCATGTACATTACGGTGATCTGTCCCTTTAAGGCTCTGTGCTCAGGTGTCAAGCTGCCCTTTAAGGTTGCGCTGCGTGCACATTACTGCGATCTGTCCCTTTAAGGCTGTGTGCGCAGGTGTCGAGCTACCCTTTAAGGTTGCGCTGCATCCACATTACGGTGATCTGTGCCTTTAAGGCTCTGTGCGCAGGTGTCGAGCTGCCCTTTAAGATTGCGCTGCGTGCACATTGCGGTGATCTGTCCCTTAAAGGCTCTGTGCGCAGGTGTCGAGCTGCCATTTAAGATTGCGCTGCGTGCACATTACGGTGATCTGTCCCTTTAAGACTCTGTGCTCAGGTGTCGAGCTGCCCTTTAAGGTTGCGCTGCGTCCACATTACAGTGATCTGTCCCTTTAAGGCTCTGTGCGCAGGTGTCGAGCTGCCCTTTAAGGTTGCGCTGCATGAACATTACTGCGATCTGTCCCTTTAAGACTGTGTGCGTGTGGTGCTAGTTGACCCTTTCAAGGCTGTGTGGTTTTTTTTGTCTGTCCCTTTAAGACTTTGTGACCAGGTGCTATCCTGCCCTTTAAGGCTGTGTGAACATTATTTCCTCAGCAGTTTGTACAGTTGTTACTGAGAGGGCTGCTGTAAGTGTCTGTGTACAGTAAACAGTTACAAATGTATAAAAACCTGTAGGCTGAGGGTTTGATACAATGTATCATGTAGGTGAACAGAGCAGGCTGGCTGTGTAAAGTCTATGGGGAAAACAGGGACTTTACACCCCAAAATATGGTTCCCCTTTTTGTTCCTGGAGACACAAACATTGCAGCATTGTTGGCAGCCATTATCTGAACCCCCACGCCAATTTTTGTAGGAAAATAATGAGATATGGCTGAGAAAATAATTTAGAACGCTAAACTAAGATTTTACTCCAGTGCCCTCTATAACTCTCATTAGTACCTCCTGTAACCCACATAAGCTCCAGTGCACCCTATAGCCTTCACTACCCCTGTAACCCACATCAGCACCCCTGTAACCCACATAAGCCCCAGTGCCCCCTACAGCCTTCACTACCCCTGTAACCCACATCAGCACCCCTGTAATCCACATAAGCCCCAGTGCCCCCCTGTAACCCACATAAGCCCCAGTGCCCCCCTGTAACCCACATAAGCCCCAGTGCCCCCGTGCCCCCCTGTAACCACATACGCATCCCCTGTAACCCACATAAGCCCCAATGCCTCCCTGTAACCACATACGCATCCCCTGTAACTAGGGTGACCATATTGCCACTTTAAAAAGGGACACATATGAAAAATACATATGTCAGGGTTCTTATGCAAAACATTTATTTAAACAGCTCTGAAAACAGCCCTGACATATGTATTTTTCATATGTGTCCCTTTTTAAAGCTGCAATATGGTCACCCTACCTGTAACCAACATAAGCCCCAATGCCTCCCTGTAACCCACATACGCATCCCCTGTAACCCACATAAGCCCCAATGCCTCCCTGTAACCCACATACGCATCCCCTTTAACCCACATAAGCCCCAGTGCCCCCCTGTAACACACAAAAGCCCCAATGCCTCCCTGTAACCCACATACGCATCCCCTGTAACCCACATAAGCCCCAGTGCCCCCCTGTAACACACAAAAGCCCCAGTGCCCCCCTGTAACACACAAAAGCCCCAGTGCCCCCCTGTAACACACAAAAGCCCCAGTGCCCCCCTGTAACACACAAAAGCCCCAGTGCCCCGCTGTAACCCACATAAGCCCCAGTGCACCCTATAACCTACATAAGCCCCAGTGCCCCCTATAACCATCAACACCCCTATAACCAGCATAAGCCCCAGTGCCCCCCTGTAACCCACATAAGCACCCCTGTAACCCACATAAGCCCCAGTGCCCCCCTGTAACCCACATAAGCCCCAGTGCCCCCCTGTAACCCACATAAGCCCCAGTGCCCCCCTGTAACCCACATAAGCCCCAGTGCCCCCCTGTAACCCACATAAGCCCCAGTGCCCCCCTGTAACCCACATAAGCCCCAGTGCCCCCCTGTAACCCACATAAGCCCCAGTGCCCCCCTGTAACCCACATAAGCCCCAGTGCCCCCCTGTAACCCACATATGCATCCCCTGTAACCCACATAAGCCCCAATGCCTCCCTGTAACCCACATAAGCCCCAGTGCCCCCCTGTAACCCACATAAGCATCCCCTGTAACCCACATAAACCTCAGAGCACCCTATAACCTACATAAGCCCCAGTGCCCCCTATAACCATCATCAACACCCCTATAACCAGCATAAGCCCCAGTGCCCCCTATAACCATCATCAACACCCCTATAACCAGCATAAGCCCCAGTGCCCCCCTGTAACCCACATAAGCACCCCCGTAACCCACATAAGCCCCAGTGCCCCCTACAACCATCATCAACACCCCTATAACCAGCATAAGCCCCAGTGCCCCCCTGTAACCCACATAAGCACCCCCGTAACCCACATAAGCCCCAGTGCACCCTATAACCTATATAAGCTCCAGTGCCCCCTATAACCATCAACACCCCTATAACCAGCATAAGCCCCAGTGCCCCCCTGTAACCCACATAAGCACCCCTGTAACCCACATAAGCCCCAGTGCCCCCTGTAACCCACATAAGCCCCAGTGCCCCCCTGTAACCCACATAAGCCCCAGTGCCCCCCTGTAACCCACATAAGCCCCAGTGCCCCCCTGTAACCCACATACGCATCCCCTGTAACCCACATAAGCCCCAATGCCTCCCTGTAACCCACATAAGCCCCAGTGCCCCCCTGTAACCCACATAAGCATCCCCTGTAACCCACATAAACCTCAGAGCACCCTATAACCTACATAAGCCCCAGTGCCCCCTATAACCATCATCAACACCCCTATAACCAGCATAAGCCCCAGTGCCCCCCTGTAACCCACATAAGCACCCCCGTAACCCACATAAGCCCCAGTGCCCCCTATAACCATCAACACCCCTATAACCAGCATAAGCCCCAGTGCCCCCCTGTAACCATCATCAACACCCCTATAACCAGCATAAGCCCCAGTGCCCCCTATAACCATATTCAACACCCCCGTAACCCACATAAGCCCCAGTGCCCCCTATAACCATCATCAACACCCCTATAACCAGCATAAGCCCCAGTGCCCCCTATAACCATCAACACCCCTATAACCAGCATAAGCCCCAGAGCCCCCCTGTAACCCACATAAGCTCCCCCGTAACCCACATAAGCCCCAGTGCCCCCTGTAACCCACATAAGCCCCAGTGCCCCCTGTAACCCACATAAGCCCCAGTGCCCCCCTGTAACCCACATAAGCCCCAGTGCTGCCCTGTAACCCACATAAGCCCCAGTGCCCCCCTGTAACCCACATAAGTCCCAGTGCCACCCTGTAACCCACATAAGTCCCAGTGCCCCCCTGTAACCCACATAAGCCCCAGTGCACCCTATAACCTACATAAGCCCCAGAGCACCCTATAACCATCATCAACACCCCTATAACCAGCATAAGCCCCAGTGCCCCCCTGTAACCCACATAAGCTCCCCCGTAACCCACATAAGCCCCAGTGCCCCCTGTAACCCACATAAGCCCCAGTGCCCCCTGTAACCCACATAAGCCCCAGTGCCCCCCTGTAACCCACATAAGTCCCAGTGCCCCCCCTGTAATCCACATAAGCCCCAGTGCACCCTATAACCTCCATAAGCCCCAGAGCACCCTATAACCATCATCAACACCCCTATAACCAGCATAAGCCCCAGTGCCCCCCTGTAACCCATATAAGTAGGCTTACCATACGTCCCGTTTTTACCGGGATTGTCCCTGTTTTGAGCCCCTGTCCCAGTGTCCCACCCGTTTTTCATTTTTGTCCCGGCCGCCGGTGTTCTATCAATCATTCCAGCAAATTCATCAGACTAGCGTAGTCTGCTGAATTAGCTGGAATGATAGAACACCGGCAAATCTGTGAATTTAGCTTTGTTGCGCATGCAGCATGCACTGCCTTTTACAGCTGTCTGCTGCCCGTCGGAATGTGCGACCGTGACGTCACCACATTCCTGCAACAGACGGGTCACAGAATCCGACTGATAACGTGTGCTCCACCTCTGCTTCACACTCAGTGTTTTAGGCGCCTTCAACTTAGGAGAACGCATCGTGGGGCTGCACACTGTGGCTTCCTGTTGCTGAAGCAAATACCAACAACAACAAATTTCTTGACTTTTGCAGATCTTCTTGCTGATAATGATAAGTACGTGTGAGTTACTTACTACAATACAATATTACTTGATCTTTTCCTTTTTTCATATGCAACCACATATCTTAGGCTGCTATCTCTATCTGCTATGTGGTGTTATTATTCATTTATATTATTAGATATCTCCATTAATAATTGTGCTTCTGGGGTCACTCATCAATCATCATTAATTATGGATGGTAAACTAATAATTGTGCTGCTGGTCATTAATTATGTCAATATAATTGTGCTGCTGGAGTCAACTCATCATCATTAAATTAATGATGATGATTGATGACCCCAACAGCACAATTATATTAACATAATTAGTGATGCCCAGCAGGACAATTATATTAACATAATTAATGATGATGACCCCCAGCAGCACAATTAAATTAACATAATTAATGATGATGACCCCAGCAGCACAATTAAATTAACATAATTAATGATGATGACCCTAGCAGCACACTTATATTACCTTCATTAATGTAATTAATTATGTTAATATAATTGTGCTGCTGGGGGTCATTATCATTAATTATGTTAATATAATTGTGCTGCTAGGGTTATCACATCATTAAGTATGTTAATATAATTGTGCTGCTAGGGTCATCATGTCATTAAGTATGTTAATATAATTGTGCTGCTGGGGTCATCATTAAATTAATTGATGTCACTAATTATGTTAATATAATTGTGCTGCTGGGGTCATCCTCATTAAATAAATTATTGTCACTAATTATGTCAATATAATTGTGCTGCTGGGGTCAACTCATCATTAAATTAATGATGATGATGATGGATGACCCCAGCAGCACAATTATATTAACATAATTAATGATGATGACCTCAGCAGCACAATTAAATTAACATAATTAATAACATTAATTAATTTAATGATGATGTTGACCCCCAGCAGCACAATTAAATTAACATAATTAATTATGATGACCCCAGCAGCACAATTATAATTAATGATGATGAGTAACCCCAGCAGCACAATTATATTACTATAATTAATGATGATGACGCCAGCAGCACAATTATATTACCATAATTAATGATGATGACCCCAGCAACACAATATATTACCATAATTAACGATCATGAGCACAGCAGCACAATTATATTACCATCCATAATTAATGTAATTGTGCTGCTGGGGTCATCATCATCATCATTATGTTAATTTAATTGTGCTGCTGGGGTCATCATCATTAATTATGTCAATATAATTGTGCTGCTGGGGTCAACTCATCATTAAATTAATGATGATGATGATGGATGACCCCAGCAGCACAATTATATTAACATAATTAATGATGATGACCCCAGCAGCACAATTATCTTAACATAATTAATGATGCTCACCCCAGCAGCACAATTATATTAACATAATTAATGATGATGACCCCAGCAGCACAATTAAATTAACATGATGATGATGACCCCAGCAGCACAATTACATTAATTATGGATGGTAATATAATTGTGCTGCTGTGCTCATGATCGTTAATTATGGTAATATATTGTGTTGCCGGGGTCATCATCATTAATTATGGTAATATAATTGTGCTGCTGGGGTCATCATTATTAATTATGGTAATTGTGCTGCTGAGGTCATCATCATTAATTATGGTAATATAATTGTGCTGCTGGGGTCATCATCATTAATTATGGTAATATAATTGTGCTGCTGGGGTCATCATCATTAATTATGGTAATATAATTGTGCTGCTGGGGTCATAATCATTAATTATGGATGGTAATATAATTGTGCTGCTGGGGTCATCATCATTAATTATGGATGGTAATACAATTGTGCTGCAAAAAAATGTAGTAATATAATTGTGCATGGAAAATTAGTTCTGGTTGACAAATGCCCCGCCCCTTGGCCACACCCCTGACCACACCCCCACTGGCACCGTGCCAAGTGGTCCCAGTTTCATCTCTAAAAATTATGGTAAGCCTACATATAAGCACCCTCGTAACCCACATAAGCCCCAGTGCCCCCTTCAACCCACATAAGTCCCAGTGACCCCTCTGTCACCTACATAAGCCCCAGCACCCCCCTGTAACGCTCATCAGGTCCCCTGTAACAACCCGCATCAGCCACAGCGCCTCCCAGCGCGAGATGTCAGAAGTTGAATGTAGGTAGGTGTAGGCGGGCGAATCAAACGGACCAATCAGATAATACACATTATCTGATTGGGCCGTGTCTTCAGGAAGTTACTGGCTGGACAACCAATCGAGTCTAGTGTGTTGCTAGCGCCTTCAACCTTGTCTCAACTCTCAACAGGTCTGCCGTTACGTCACTTGCTTGGGACACGGAAACGTGAAAATCCCAAAAGAGCTACCATATGCCTTTACACGCTGCGTCGAAAAAACAGATAAATGAATCACAACACGCACTGCTGTTATATATTTGCAGGAATCAGAAGCATTTAGTAAGTGTCCATTGGAGTAAGAGGCGGGATCAAGAGTTTGATCGACATTTTGGTTCAGTGATGATGCGTGAGTTTTTATACCTTGCTCCCTCTAGCGGTGATGTAGTGATATAACGGAATGTGTCTGAATGTTTCGGGGAATATCGTACATGTATAAATGTTACTATATGTAACAATTTTAAAGACATTTTATTATTCATTTACAGGAATCTCACGGTGCAGAAACACACTATTTCCATAAGTAAATAGCATATATTGAATACATGACAACATAGTGACAATGAAAAAATCCAACCACATATCGTTATATCCCTAAAGAGCCACTAGAGGGAGCAAGAAATACAAACACAATTACGGAATGAAAAATACTATCAAACTCGAGATCCCGTCTCTTTCTCCTACGGGACATTTGTTGCTAAGGTCACCGGGAACCATGCTGGAGTTTTATTGCGTCTAATTTCTGCAAAAAAATCACAACAGTTGTGATTATATATCTTTTTTTGTCCACACTTTATGTAAATGCATGATGGGTATTGTAGTTCTTTCGTGATCATTCACGTTTCCTTGTCTCGTGTTATTGACGTCACGGCAGCCATGTTGAGGGTTAATTTCCTTTGATCTCCCTGATTCCGGGTAGTTTGCGCTCGCTATAAGATGTGTTACTAACCAGGTCAGTAACGTAGCCATATAATAATGTGTGAGTAACCTTATGTGTAGTTTTATTTTATATACAGGGCTATAAAGATACATTTATTTTGTTCTGCATAGTAAATCATTACGAGAAAGCAATGTATATCAGGCAGAGGGAACCTCTGAAGTATGTCTTGTACATAAGCTTGAGCTGTGTATGAGTGAGCCAGATGGAACATCTCTATAAAATATATCAGTTAATAAGGTACTGGGAGGGTCCTGTTTGTGATACTCAGAGGGAATTTCTGTGCGTGAGTCAGGGTCAATTTATTTATAATGCCATATATTCTGTAAATATAAGGTACTAGGGAGAGGGCAGAAGCATCATCTCTCTATTATTAAATGACTATATAATTAAGGTGCTGGGATGGTGGCTGTGTGTGTGAGTCTGAGGGAACATCTCTATAATATTAAATAACTGTATATAAGGTATTGGGGAGGGTATGTACAGTACCAAAAGGAATGACAAGGGTGAATGACACTATGGAATGCTCATAGACTTTAATGGGATAAGTTAAAAGTACTATAGCAACACAATTATGAAACATATCAAATAGATATTTACTAGATATCTTCCCCAAGTACAGTGGTATATTCCAACTGAGTATACATGGGATTGTAGCTTTTTCCTGTGGAATGACAAGGGTGAATGACAAAATAGAATGCCCATAGACTTTAATATGAGAGAAAATAAAAGGTATACAGACACAAAACCTATAGTAAATGTCATTCCATAGAAAACAGCTATTTCACATAATCTCACTTTCAAAATCTGTACTTTGGGGCTATGCGTGACACATTTTTCGGTGATATATTTTCAAGGATTCTTAAAGTGATGGTAAAGCTAGGATTTACATTGGAACACATAAATGGGACTTTCATTCATGAAGTATAAAATAATTAATTCTGAAAGCTCCTTTATTTGATTGCAACGTTTGCTGCACTGATCTGCTAAGGTAGCCCATGTCAGAACTCTGTTTGGCTGAGGGGTGACGTTTCCAGATTTTGGGGCCTAGTTATCAAGCCGTCAACCTCAAATACGCTGGAATTCCGCAGCGTATTTGTGGCGAGGCTGATTCGCCTTAGTTATTAAAGGCTAGAGACCGGCAAAAGTAGAATTTTGTGATGTAAACTTCAATCCGCCGGACTCAGTCCGACACAGATCGATTCTTACGTCACTCCAGATGTTCCGCACACAAGTGCGGCACAATCTGACTACTTTTGCTAGTTATCAAAAAACTAGCAGGTACACTCGGCACTTTTACGGCCCAGCGTACCTGGTTTTCAAACCGCCACCCTGGAGGCGGCGGATCCCATAGGAATCAATGGGAGTCTGAGCATAGCGAAAGTACAAGTTCGCTGTTGCCAGATATCCCATTGATTCCAATGGGAAACGTCTGCACCTAACATGTACCCCGAGTCTAAACACCCCTAATCTGACCCCCCCTACACTGCCGCAACTAAATAAAGTTATTACCCCCTAAACCGCCGCTCCCGGAGTTCACCGCAAGCTACTCTATACATATTAACCCCTAAACCGCCGCTCCCGGAGCCCACCGCAAGCTACTCTATACATATTAACCCCTAAACCGCCGCTCCCGGAGCCCACCGCAACTATAATATATGTATTAACCTCTAAACCGCCGCTCCCGGAGCCCACCGCAACTATAATATATGTATTAACCCCCAAACCGCCGCTCCCGGAGCCCACCGCCACCTACATTATACCTAGTAACCCCTATCCTGCCCCCCCTATACCGCCGCCCTCTGTAATAAAGTTATTAACCCCTATCCTGCCGATCCCGCACCTCGCCGCAACTAAATAAATAGTTTAACCCCTAAACCACCGCTCCCTGACCCTGCCGCAACCTATATTAAATTTATTAACCCCTAATCTGCCCCCCCTACACCGTCGCCACCTATAATAAATTTATTAACCCCTATCCTGCCCCCCACTGCACCGCCGCCACTGTAATAAATTTATTAACCCCTAAACCTAAGTCTAACACTAACCGTAACACCCCCCTAACTTAAATATTAATTAAATACATCTAAATAATATTTCTATTATGAACTAAATTAATCCTATTTAAAACTAAATATTTACCTGTAAAATAAACCCCAATATAGCTACAATATAAATAATAATTATATTGTAGCTATCTTAGGATTTATTTTTATTTTACAGGCATCTTTCAATTTATTTTAACTAGGTACAATAGCTATTAAATAGTTATTAACTATTTAATAACTACCTAGCTAAAAGAAATACAAAATTACCTGTAAAATAATTCCT
The DNA here is from genome assembly GCF_027579735.1 of Bombina bombina. Taxonomy (NCBI): domain Eukaryota; kingdom Metazoa; phylum Chordata; class Amphibia; order Anura; family Bombinatoridae; genus Bombina; species Bombina bombina. Next base: position 794,141,891 of record NC_069502.1, on the reverse strand, counting down.
AAACTAAGTTACAATTAAACCTAACACTGCACTATCATTAAATAAATTAACTACAAATAACTACAATTAAATACAATTACATAAACTAACTAAAGTACAAAAAAAAGCTAAGTTACAAAAAATAAAAAAAATAAGTTAAACATTTTAAAAATATTACACCAATTTTAAGCTACTTACACCTAATCTAAGCCCCCTAATAAAATAAACCCCCCCAAAATAAAAAAATGCCCTACCCTATTCTAAATTAAAAAAGTTCAAAGCTCTTTTACCTTACCAGCACTTAAAAGGGCCTTTTGTGGGGGCATGCCCCAAAGAATTCAGCTCTTTTGCCTGTAAAAGAAAAATACAACCCCCCCAACATTAAAACCCACCACCCACATACCCCTAATCTAACCCAAACTCCCCTTAAAATAACCTAACACTAATCCCCTGAAGATCATCCTACCTTGAGGAGTCTTCACTCAGCCGAGCAGCGATGGAACCAAAGAGGAGACCCGGAGCGGCAGAAGTTATTCTCCAAGCGGCGCTGAAGAAATCTTCCATCCGATGAAGTGATCCTCCAAGCGGCGCTGAAGAATTCTTCCATCCGGGCGATGTCATCTTCCAAGTGGCGCTGAAGAAGCCTTCTATCTGGGCGATGTCATCTTCCAAGCGGGGTCTTCAATCTTCATCCCGCCGACGCGGAACATCCTTCTTTACCGACGGACTACCAACGAATGCAGGCTCCTTTAAGGGACGTCATCCAAGATGGTGTCCCTTCAATTCCGATTGGCTGATAGGATTCTATCAGCCAATCGGAATTAAGGTAGGAAAAATCTGATTGGCTGATGGAATCAGCCAATCAGATTCAAGTTCAATCCGATTGGCTGATCCAATCAACCAATCAGATTGAGCTCGCATTCTATTGGCTGATCGGAACAGCCAATAGAATTTAATAACTATTTAATAACTATTCCTACCTTAATTCCGATTGGCTGATAGAATCCTATCAGCCAATCGGAATTGAAGGGACACCATCTTGGATGACGTCCCTTAAAGGAGCCTGCATTCGTCGGTAGTCCGTCGGTAAAGAAGGATGTTCCGCGTCGGCGGGATGAAGATTGAAGACCCCGCTTGGAAGATGACATCGCCCGGATAGAAGGCTTCTTCAGCGCCGCTTGGAGGATCACTTCATCGGATGGAAGATTTCTTCAGCGCCGCTTGGAGGATAACTTCTGCCGCTCCGGGTCTCCTCTTTGGTTCCATCGCTGCTCGGCTGAGTGAAGACGACTCAAGGTAGGATGATCTTCAGGGGATTAGTGTTAGGTTATTTTAAGGGGGGTTTGGGTTAGATTAGGGGTATGTGGGTGGTGGGTTTTAATGTTGGGGGGGGGGGTTGTATTTTTCTTTTACAGGCAAAAGAGCTGAATTCTTTGGGGCATGCCCCCACAAAAGGCCCTTTTAAGTGCTGGTAAGGTAAAAGAGCTTTGAACTTTTTTAATTTAGAATAGGGTAGGGCATTTTTTTTATTTTGGGGGGGTTTATTTTATTAGGGGGCTTAGATTAGGTGTAAGTAGCTTAAAATTGGTGTAATATTTTTAAAATGTTTGTAACCTATTTTTTTATTTTTTGTAACTTAGCTTTTTTTTTTGTACTTTAGTTTATGTAATTGTAGTTATTTGCAGTTAATTTATTTAATGATAGTGTAGTGTTAGGTTTAATTGTAACTTAGGTTAGGATTTATTTTACAGGTAATTTTGTATTTCTTTTAGCTAGGTAGTTATTAAATAGTTAATAACTATTTAATAACTATTCTAACTAGCTAAAATAAATACAAAGTTGCCTGTAAAATAAATATAATTCCTAAAATAGCTACAATGTAATTATTAATTACATTGCAGCTATCTTAGGGTTTATTTTACAGGAAAGTATTTAGTTTTAAATAGGAATAATTTATTAAAGTATAGTGTAGTGTTAGGTGTAATTGTAACTTAGGTTAGTTTTTATTTTACAGGTACATTTCTCTTTATTTTAGCTAGGTAAGCTATTAAATAGTTATTAACTATTTAATAGCTATTGTACCTAGTTAAAATAAATTGAAAGATGCCTGTAAAATAAAAATAAATCCTAAGATAGCTACAATATAATTATTATTTATATTGTAGCTATATTAGGGTTTATTTTAAAGGTAAGTATTTAGTTTTAAATAGGATTAATTTAGTTCATAATAGAAATATTATTTAGATTTATTTAATTAATATTTAAGTTAGGGGGGTGTTAGGGTTAGTGTTAGACTTAGGTTTAGGGGTTAATAATTTTATTACAGTGGCGGCGGTGTAGTGGGGGGCAGGATAGGGGTTAATAAATTTAATATAGGTTGCGGCGGGTTCAGGGAGCGGCGGTTTAGGGGTTAAACTATTTAGTTGCGGCGTGGTGCGGGATCAGCAGGATAGGGGTTAATAACTTTATTATAGAGGGCGACGGTATAGGGGGGGCAGGATAGGGGTTACTAGGTATAATGTAGGTGGCAGCGGTGTCCGGGAGCGGCGGTTTAGGGGTTAATACATTTATAAGAGTTGCGGCGGGGTCTAGGAGTGGCGGTTTAGGGGTTAGTAACTTTATTTAGTTGCGGGGGGCTCCGGGGGCGCCGGTATAGGGGGTAGAACAGTGTAGTTTAGTGTGAGTGCTTAGTGACAGGCTAGCAAGAAAGCTGTCAAAAAGCCGAAGAGCAGCGAGATCGGATGAGTGATAACTCTCACAGTCCGCTGCTCATCGCCCCGTACTTGGTGCGCGGCTTTTTGACAGCTTTTTTGATAACTTAGGCGAATTTTTGCAGGTCCGCGGCGGCGATGTGAGGCGAGCTTAGGCGGGCGTATTGGGCCGGCGAAGGCAGGAAAAGTAGACACGTTGATAACTAGGCCCCATAATCCCACATAATCTAACTTTCAGAATATGCTACTTTGCTTGGGGAACATAGCTGCTAAATATCTAGTTAACATGTCTCAGTTTTGTTGCTAAAGCACTTTTAAATTTAATCCAATTAAAGTCTTGTAATTCACCCTTGTCATTCCTCAGAAAGCAACTATAATCTGTTATAATCTCACTTCCAGAATATACTACTGTAGCTGGCGAACATATCTGGTAACTGTTTGATATGTCTCATATTTTTGTTGCTATAGCACTTTTAAATTTAATCCCATTAAATGGACATGAAACTCAACATTTTTCTTTCATGATTTAGACGGAGCATACACTTTTAAACAACTTTCCAATTTACTTATATTATTTAATTTGTTTCCTTCTCTTGTGGTCCTTTGCTGAAAGGTTTATCTAGGCAAGCTCAGGAGCAGCAGAGAACCTAGGTTCTAGCTGCTGATTGGTGGATATATATATATATATATATATATATATATATATATATATATATATTGATTGATTGTCATTGGCTAACACATGTGTTCAGTTAGAAACCATTAGTGCATGGCCGCTCCTCCAACAAATGATACCAAGAGAATTAAACAAATTAGATAATAGAAGTAAATTAAAAAGTTGTTTAAAATTGTATTTTCTATCTGAATCACGAAATAAAAAAAAAATTGGGTTTCATGTCTCTTTAACCCCTTAGTGACCAGAGCACTTTTCAATTTTCTGACCGTTTGGGACCAGGGCTATTTTTACATTTCTGCGGTGTTTGTGTTTAGCTGTAATTTTCCTCTTACTCATTTACTGTACCCACACATATTATATACCGTTTTTTCTTGCCATTAAATTGACTTTCTAAAGATACCATTATTTTCATCATATCTTATAATTTACTATAATTCTTTTTTTATAAAATTATGATGAAAAAATTGAAAAAAAACCCCCACACGTTTTATAACTTTGACCCCCAATATCAGTTACAAAACTACAACCCCAAAAAAACACGCATGCTAAATAGTTTCTAAATATTTTCCTGAGTTTAGAAATACCCAATGTTCACATGTTCTTTGCAAGTTATAGGGCAATAAGTAGAAGTAGCACTTTGCTATTTCCAAACCATTTTTTTCCCTCATAATTAGCGATAATTACATTGGAACACTGATATCTGTCAGGCATTCCTGAATAACCCTTCACATATATAAAACACTTTTTTAGTAGACAACCCAAAGTATTGATCTAGGCCCATTTTGGTATATTTCATGCCACCATTTCAATGCCAAATGCGATCAAATTTTTTTTTTTAAAACTTTTCACAAACTTTTTCACTAACTTTAGGTTTCTTACTGAAATTATTTACAAACAGCTTGTGCAATGATGGCATAAATGGTTGTAAATGCTTCTCTGGGATTCCCTTTGTTCAGAAATAGCAGACTTATATGGCTTTGGTATTGCTTTTTAGTGCCCTCTTATAACTTTCATCAGCACCCCTGTTACCCACATAAGCACCCCCTCTGTAACCTACATAAGCCCCAGTGCCCTTCTATAACCCTCATCAGCACCCCCTGTAACCTACATACACCCCAGTGCCCCCTGTAACCCTCATAAGCACCCCTGTAACCCTCATAAGCACCCCTGTAACCCTCATAAGCACCCCTGTAACCCTCATAAGCACCCCTTGTAACCTACATAAGCCCCAGTGCCACTTATAACCCTCATAAGCACCCCTGTAACCAACGTAAGCATCCCCTGTAACCCACATAAGCCACAGTGCCCCCCTATAACCCTCATCAGCACCCCTTGTAACCTACATAAGCCCCAGTGCACCCTATAACCCTCATCAGCACCCCTGTAACCCACATAAGCCCCAGTGCCCCCTGTAACCCTCATCAGCACCCCTGTAACCCACATAAGCACCCCCTGTAACCTACATAAGCCCCAGTGCCCCCTATAACCCTCATCAGCACCCCTGTAACCCACATAAGCACCCCCTGTAACCTACATAAGCCCCAGTGCCTTCTATAACCCTCATCATCACCCCTGTAGCCCACATAAGCCCCATTGCTCCCATATAACCCTCATCAGCACCCCTGTAACCCACATAAGCCTGTGCCCCTGTAACCATTATAAGCACCCATTCTAACCTACATAAGCCCCAGTGCCCCCTATAACATTAATCACCACCCCTGTAACCTACATGTGCCCCCTATAACCCTCATCAACACCCCTGTAACTCACATAAGCACCAGTGCCCCCTATAATCCTCATCAGCACCCCTGTAACCCACATATCCCGGAGTGCCCCCCTGTAACCCTCATCAGCATCCCCTGTAACCCACATAAGCCCCAGTGCTCCCTGTAAACCCACATGAGCACCCCCTGTAAACCCACATGAGCACCCCCTGTAAACCCACATGAGCTCCAGCGCCCCCTCTTTCACCTACATAAGCCCCAGCAACCCCCTATAACTCTCATCAGTCCCCCCCCCCGTAACCCGCATCCGCCACAGGGCCTCCCAATAAGTCGGCTCGATGGCACAAGTTAAATTTAGGTGGGTGAATCAAACGGACTATGGACCAATCATATAATACACAGGAACTAGGCGTTACTGCATTATATGATTGGTATCTGTCTTCAGGAAGTTATGGCTGGACAACCAATCAATGTTCATGAATTTCAAGAAACTCCAGCCACCAATTTCTTTTAAAGACCTTTATTCTTTTGTCTTGGGTCCCATTGATAATACGTTTCAAGCCAGCATTAGGCTCTTAGTCATGTACATGACTAAGAGCCTAATGCTGGCTTGAAACGTTGTATTGTCAATGGGACCCAAGACAAAAGAATAAAGGTCTTTTAAAGAAATTGGTGGCTGGAGTTTCTTGAAATTCATGGACTTTGGTGAGACTTGGCAAGTCTGTTGCTCCGTGCCCCACTGAAAGAAAATTTGGTGTGCTGTTTCCACTATTTTGATTCTACAACCAATCAATGTTGCCAGTGTGTCGCTAGCACCTTGTCTCAGCAGGTTTGCCGTGACGTCACTTGCGCGGGACACGGAAACATGAAAATCTCAAAAGAACTACCATACCCAATATGCCTTTACACACAGCGTCGAAAAAACAGATAAATGAATCACAACACGCACTGCTGTTATATCTTTGCAGGAATCAGAAGCAATCAGTAAGCGTCCATTGTAGTAAGAGGCAGGATCAAAAGTTTGACATTTTGGTTCAGTGATGTGAGTTTTTATACCATGCTCCCTCTAGCGGTGATGTAGTGATATAACTGAATAGTTTCTAAATTTTGTCCTGAGTTTAGAAATACCCAGTGTTTACATGTTCTTTGCTTTTTTTGCAAGTTATAGGGCAATAAGTACAAGTATCACTTTTGCTATTTCCAAATACATATTTTCCTTAAAATTAGCAATAGTTACATATGAACACTGATATCTGTCAGGAATTCCTGAATAACCCTTCACATATATAAAGATTTTTTAGTAGACAACCCAAAGTATTGATCTAGGCCCATTTTGGTATATTTCATGCCACCATTTCAACACCAAATGCGATCAAATTTAAAAAATCGTTAACTTTTTCACTAACTTTAGGTTTCTCACTGAACTTATTTACAAACAGCTTGTGCAATTATGGCACAAATGGTTGTAAATGCCTCACTGGGATCCCCTTTGTTCAGAAATAGCAGACTTATATGGCTTTGGCATTGCTTTTTAGTAATTAGAAGGCTTCTAAATGCCACTGCGCACCACACTTGTATTATGCCCAGCAGTGAAGGGTTAATTAGGTAGCTTGTAGGGTTAATTTTAGCTTTAGTGTAGAGATCAGCCTCCCACCCCCTGACCCCCCTCAAACAGCTCTCTTCCCTCCCCCACCTCACAATTGTCACCACCATCTTTAGTACTGGCAGAAAGTCTGCCAGTACTAAAATAAAAGCCTTTTTTAAAATTATTCTTTTACGGGTTTTTTTAATCTATAATGCAGTTTTGGATCTCCCCTTAGCCCCCCCCCAAAAAAAAACCCCAGCTCTTTAACTCCCCCTCTACCTATTTGCCACCATCTTGGGTACTCGCAGTACCCAGTTTTCTAAAAAATTGTTCGTCAATTGCGCGCAATCCCCCCCTCCCACGCGTGCTCCCGGTAACATGCATGCAATTGAAGGACAGGATACGGAAAGGCCTCCAGCGATGGGCCGCCCACCCGCCTCCCTGCAATGGCTCCCACCCACCAACGATCGGCACCATCGCAGGCCGATGCAGAGAGGGCCACAGAGTGCTTAAAAAAAGGATGCTTAAAAAAGGTATTACAGTGATGCCTTAATATCGAGGCATCACTGCAATACCCTGGAAGCGATCACGATCGCTTCCAGAGCTTCAAACCACAGAGGACATGTCAGGCACGTCCTTGGTCACTAACTGAATTTTTTTGTAGGACGTGCCTGACACTTCCTTGGTCGTTAAGGGGTTCAAGTCTATGGGCATTCCATTTTGTCATTCACCCTCATTCCATAAAAAGCACCTATATACTCACATAATCTCACTTTCAGAATATGATACTGTACCTGGGGAAGACATCTGGTAAATATCAATTTGATATGTCTCATAGTTTTGTTGCTTAGCACTTATAAATGTACATTCCATTAAAGTCTATGGGCATTCCATTTTGTCATTCACCCCTGTCATTGCTTTTAGTACATCCCTTCTGTAGTAGTATATATCTTAGTATAAGGTACTGGGTAGGGGGCTGTGTGTAAGACAGAGTGAACCTATCTATATATCTATAAGGTACTGGGAGGCAGCTGTTTGTGTATATGTGAGGAGTTTTGTTGGCGAGTGAAAGTGCGCTATTTGGTGTTTATATATATATATATATATATATATATATATATATATATAAGTTACTGGGGAGGGAGATGATTGTGTATATGTAAGGAAAAGGGAGCCTGCTTGTAGTAGTATATAGCTTTGTATAAGGTACTTGGTATTGGACTGTGTGTAAAGCAGAGTGAACCTCTTAATATTATATATCTATGCTTGGAGGGGTGCTGATTGTGTATTATATATCTCTATATAAGGTACTGGGAGAGAGCTGATTGTGTGTAAGGCAGAGGATACCCCTCTATAATATTATTATATTTCTTTATATAGTACTAGGGGGATATGTGTGTGAGAGGGAAAATCTCTATAATAGTATATATCTGTATATAAGGTACTGACAGGGAGCTGATTGTGCATGTGTGAGGTAGAGGAAGCCTCTCTATAATGTTATTGTCAGGGTTTTTTCCCTGTTGTGTTTGCCATGTGCTGCTGGCAGCCATTTTACTCACCTCTCTTCCTGACTATGGTGCATTGTGGGGGATGCTGCTCATTTCCTGCACTTCCTTTTATGGCCAGACTGGTGTGCATCATCCATGTGAGACAAGATGCAGTCTCAGAATTGTGATGTCATCACTTATTATTTAAAGGGCCTCTGTTCAGTATGCTTTGCCTTTGTGTTGTCTCAGACCTGTTTGTGAGATTTCCTGTGTATTACATGGCTGCCTGACGTCCTTCCTGGTTCCTTATCCCTGGTTTGTTCCTGACTCTGCTGTTTTCCTTGTTCCTGATTCCGGCTCGTCTGACTATTTGCTTTGACTCCTTACTCGTCTGACTACCAGCTCTGGTTTTGACTTCTGGCTTATTTGACTTTTGGACTCTTTATTATTTTTTGCTATTAATAAAGGTGTGATTATTTTTGCACTTCTCGTCTCAATCTGATTCCTGGCACCCTGACAGTTATACATCTTTGTATAAGGTTCTGGGTAGGAAGCTGTGTGTGTTATATATATTTGTAAAAGGTAATCGGGAGGGAGCTTTGTGTGTGCAAGGCAGAGGGAACCTTTCTATAATATTATATATCTGTGTATATGGTAGTGGGGAGGGAACTGTTTGCATGAGGTAGAGAGATCTGCTCTTTAATAATATAGATCTGTATATAAGGTGATGGGGAGGTGGAAGAGGGAACCTCGCTATAATATTGTATATCTGTGTATAAGGTACTGGGAGTGAGCTGTGTGTGAAGCAAAGGAAGTCTCACTATAATATGATATCCGTATATAAGGTGCTGGAGATGGTGCTGTGTGTGTAAGCGAGGAAGAGAGAGCATCTCTGTATAATGTTAAATAGAGAGGACCTCTGTTTAGTTATTAAATATTTCCATTTAAGGTGCTGGTGAGGGGACTGTGTGTGAGGCAGAATACCTCTCTATCATAATATAGATCTGTATAAAGGTGCTAGGGAGGAGGCTGTGTGTATTGCAGGGAAACCTCTGTCTAGTATTAAGTATTTCCATTTAAGGTGCTGGGCGTGTGTGAGGCAGAGAGATGTTCTTTACAGATCTGTATATAAGGTGCTAGGTAGGGGGCTGTGTTTGAGACAGAGGTAGTCTTTCTGAAATGTTATATTCCTCTGTATATAAGGCATCAAAATATGTATTGTTAGAATAGTTTATCATGTATTTATTTTTTCATAAACAAACCAATCATCAAAAAGAGTAAAAAGAGCAACAGCACAATTGAGTAGATAATTAAAACGTAGCTAGCTTTTATTCCATGTAATAAAAGGAAATGAACAATCACAGAGAAGGCTGGCTTGCTTACGCATTTCGTCAAATTGCTGTAATCATAGCTGTCAGTAGCCAGTCACAGGTGTACTATATAAACACAAATTACTTACTGCTTATTGGCTAAAAACAAAGAACCAATTTAAAACATCATACACAGAGATCCACTAGTAAATCTCAATAAACTACAGTTAATATGTTGACGACTCATAATACATGATCCTGAGAACAGCATTTACCAAAATTGTTATAGCATCATATTTATATGTATTCTTCCTATATTGAAAACATATTTAAAAGCTCAGAACAAATTATGCATGTGTCTATATGTGTATATATACACTACATGATGCTATAGTGGATAAATAATATTACACTTAAAATGGTCATTGCCAATAATTAATCAAATCAAACTCAGAGTTAAGTCCTAAGGGGACCCTAGACTCAAGTTTAAATATCCATGGCATTTCTCTCTTGTATAAGAGTGTCTCTCTCCCTATCCCCATCCCTTTTTGGGGCAAGGTATTATATCAATGGGTTGCCACAAGAAGGCAGTCAAATCTGTATCATAGCACTGTGTAAAGTGCTGTACTAAAGGGGTGGATGCTCTCCCTGTACGAATGGTGGATAGGTGTTCCCTGATCCTAGATCTGATGTCTCTTGTCATGAGCCCTAAATACTGTTTCCCACACTTAGTGCATGTAATAAAATTACATAGACAGAAGTGCAGTTAAGGCAAACATTTATGTTCTATATCCTGTGACCATAGACTGAAATTTGCCTGAGATAGTGAGATATTCACATCCTCCACACCTGGAATTACCACATGTAAGCCATGCATTCCTTCGTGTGTCAGGTTTTTTTCAAAACTGTGTGAGAGAGAGAGAGTTGCCTATTGTCTTATTTCTGCGATAAGAACATCTGATACCTTGTTGAACACAATCAATAAGTCTGTCGTCGGCAATAAGGACATTAAAATGTCGTTTGACTATCTTACATACGTCGTCATACTGGGCACTGTAGTCTGTCACAAATGTAACACCTCTGTAGTCATTCTTAGTACATGTATCTTTGTCAGTAAGCAGGAATGACCTTTTCATAGACATTACTTTTCTATTGGCTCTTATTATAGTTTTAGCGTTGTATCCCCTTTGTTTCAACCGCTGACATACATCTGAAATTTGAGTATTATAGTCGTCTATATAAGAGCAATTCCTCTTAGCTCTTTTTAGTTGCCCTTTTGCAATGGCATAAGGTACATGGCTAGGATGGCAGCTTTTCGCGTGGAGCAAGGACTTGCCCGATATAGGCTTCCTGTATAGTTTTGTTAATATCCTTCCATCATTGTGTCCACTAAGTACCAGATCCAAAAAGTTGATTTCTTGCCTGCTAGTTTCAAAGGTAAATTTTAAAACTTGATCATTGTCATTGATCTCAACCATAAAATCATGAAGCTCGTGTATTCCCCCTTTCCAAATCAAAATCAAATCGATAAAACGATAAAAAACAAAATTAATATTTGCATGATTCAGATAGAACATGTAATTTTTAGACACTTTTAAATTCACTTCTGTTTTCAAATGTGCTTTGTTCTCCCAGTATCCCTTGTTGAAAAAGAATATGCACATATCCTACACTAGTGGAAGTTGGCTGCTGATTGGTGCCTGCACACATTTGTCTCTTGTGATTGGCTAACTAGATGTGTTCAGCTAGCTACCATTAGTGCAGTGCTGTTCCTTCAGCAAAGGATAACAAGAGAATGACGCAAATTTGATAATAAAAGTAAATTGGAAAGTTGTTTAAAATTGTATGTTCTATTTAAATCATGAAAGAGAATTTTGTGGTTTCCTGTCCCTTTAATACAAGGAGAGTCCACGGCTTCATTCCTTACTGTCGGGAAATACTGTACCTGGCCACCAGGAGGAGGCAAAAACACCCCAGCCAAAGGCTTAAATACCCCTCCCACTTCCCCTTTCCCCCAGTCATTCTTTGCCTTTCGTCACAGGAGGATGGCAGATAAGTGTCAGAAGATTTCGGAGTTGTTCCTCAGGAGGGATATATGTCTTTCGTTATGGAACTGGAGTTTTAAGTAGTCTTGTCAGCCTCTCAGTGAGAGCATTGACGAAAGTTAGACTCCGGAGATGCAGAGGGAGTCTTTCTGTGAACCCTTCCAGACTGCCTGCTAACAGCTCCTTAAGCAATCAGTGATGACGAGTTTTGCTGTCTGCTTTCTTCACTCAAGTCCATGTCAGGAGCGATGCTACAAGACTGTCACACTTGAGAGGCTGTGTTTCTGTTCCACAGTATGGATTCTGATAAGATCATTTAAATTTTTACATATGTTGAAATTGCTGAAGACAGGGTCACAGTGTGACTCTTTTTATCTTTATAGAATTGTGGTTAATATCTCCTGAGGGAGGTTATTAAACAGTGGGGATTAATCAAATGTGTTCTTTAATTTATGCTGCTTTTATGTGAGATTTATTTTTGGGCTCATAGACTGTTGTTATGCGGTAACGGAACATACAGGTGTTTTACTTTCACTTTTGAACACTGCGCAGCTTGATAGCATTGGCACATTGCGCACCACGTGACCGGGTGTGGTCACACTTTCCTTTTTCTCTTTCCTGACCGAGCTAGCTGTCAGAGAGCTTGCTTCTTCTCTGGGTGCCGGGGTCTAGGAGGTGGTGAGTGCCCCAGTCATTGGGGATATATAGGTGCCATTTTTGATAAAAATAAAAAAATAATTTATTTGTATCCTACTGGTGTCAGCACAAGCTATGGAGAATCCTTATATGCTTGAGGGTACTACCTCTATTAATAATAGTAATACCTGTCTATATTGTGAGGAGGCCTTAGTGTGCCCGCCCTCTTAACTATGTTCCATATACATCAACAAGTTTATTTTGTCTAAGAAGGTTAACCCCTTTAATACAACTGAGCCGTCCTCCTCTGAGGACTCGCCGTCCCGCGAGGTGCGTACCCATCAATCATCTCCATTGTCTCATGCAGCTTCCTGTAGCACGACTGATCCTCCATCTGGAGGGAGCCTTTTACCATCAGACTACCATCAGACTTTACCGCACAGTTAAAGACGGCAGTGTCTGAGGTCCTTACCTTTTATTTCGCCCTGCTAAGCGCAACAAAAGGTTAAACATAGCTCTCTGGTCCAGGGGACATCCAGTGATTTGCTTGATTTGTCTGCCTTTCAGGTATCTCAGGATGGGTCACACTCTAAGTCTTCAGAGGGTGAAATTTCTGGATCGGAGTCTGCTACCTCTAGGCCTCCGGCTGCATAGGAGCCAGCTTTTAGATTTAAAATTGAACACTTACGTTTTTTTCTAAAGGAGATTCTGTCTACATTAGAGGTTCCAGAGGCCAAGTTGCCTGATGAACCGCTGATGCCTAAATTAGACAGAGTGTACAAGGACAGGGTAGCGCTGCGAACTTTTCCTGTACCCGTAAAAATGGTTAATATTAAAAATGAATGGATCTTCCTTTTCTCCTTCATCTGCTTTTAAAAAATTGTTCCCGGACTCTCAGCTAGAGTTGTGGGGTTCCGTCCCTAAAGTGGATGGTGCTATCTCCACATTAGCTATGCGTACTACTATCCCTCGTGAGGATATCTCGTCTTTCAGAGAGCCGATGGTTAAGAAAATAGAAGCTTTTCTCAGGAAAATGTTTCAGCATATGAGATTTATTGCAACTGGCAGCGGCTGTTGCCTCGGTTGCTGGAGCTGTGGCCTACTGGAGTGCGACTCCTTATCCGAATTGATCGAGGTGGAAGGTCCCCTCAACGTTATCCAGGAAAGAATTAAGGCTTTAAAAATTGCTAATTCTTTTATATGTGATGCAAACATGCAGATTATTTGCCTGAATGCTAAAATCTCTGGTTTCTCAGTGCAGGCGCGTCGGGCGCTCTGGCTGAAGTACTGCGGACATGATTTCTAAGTCTAGACTACTTTCCCTCCTCTTTAAGGGCAAGATTTTATTTGGTCCAGGCCTGGATTCCATTATCTCCACGGTTACAGGGGCAAGGGTGCATTCCTACCGCAGGATAAAAAGAACAAATCTAAGAGACAAGGATCTAATTTTTCCTTCCTTTCGTTCTGAGAAGTCCCAACGTCAGCAGTCCTTCTCTAAGCCCGAGCAAACTAAGAGCACTTGGAAGCCAGCTCAATCCTGGAATAAATCTAAGCAGAACAGGAAGCCCGCCAAGAACTAGTCAAAACTGGATCGTGTAGGGATCAGACTGTCGCTGTTTTCAGACACTTAGTCCAGGGACGTGCAGGATCCATGGGTCCTGGAGGTCATAGCTCAGGGATACAAGATAGGTTTCAAAGGTCATCCACCCAAGGACAGATTTCTCCTCTCAAACCTGTCTTTAAAACCAGAAAAGAGGGAAGCCTTTCTGGGGTGCGTGCAGGATCATTGTCCTGGTTCCTATCGCAAAAAGAGGTTTGGGACACTACTCAAACCTGTTTGTGGTCCCAAAGAAGGAGGGAATTTTCCGCCCAATTCTGGACCTAAAGTGCTTAAACAAGTTTCTAAATGTCCCCTCTTTCAAGATGGAGACAATAAAGTCCATTCTTCCTCTAGTTCAGGAAGGACAGTTCATGACCACTATAGATCTGAAGGATGCCTACCTTCACGTTCCAATCCACAAGGACCACTTCCAGTTCATTGCACTTCAGTTTGGTCTAGCTACGACCCCAAGAATCTTCACAAAGGTTCTGGGAGCTCTCCTGGCTGTCGCCAGAACCCAAGGTATAGCAGTAGCTCCCTACTTGAACAGCATTCTGGTTCAAGCGCCATCCCTTCGTCTAGCAGAGGACTATTCAATGTCTCTTCTCTCTCTCTCTTCTTCAGTCACATGGATGGAAAGAGTTATCTCCTCCCAAGCACCAGGGTAGAATTCCTGGACACTATAATAGATTCAATATCCATGATGGTATTTCTTCAGAGACGGTGCAAGCTAGCTTTGTGATGTCTTGCCCTCCAGACCTCCTTAAGGCAATCTGTGGCTCAGTCTATGGAGGTAATTGGTCTCATGGTGTCCAGCATGGACATCATTCCTTTTGCAAGGTTTCAGTCTCAGACCGCTACAGCTGTGCATGCTGAGGCAGTGGAACAGCGATCATTTGGATCTGTCTCAACAGATCTCACTGGACAACCGGTCGAGAGAATCGCTCTCTTGGTCGCTCTGTCCAGATCATCTGTCCCAAGGGACATCCTTTTTCAGACCATCCTAGGAGTTTGTGACTACGGACGCGAGCCTCTCAGGATGGGGAGCTGTTTTGGGTGCCAAGAATGCACAAGGCCTGTGGTCGCAGGAGGAAAGCTCTGTCCCAATCATCATTTTGGAACTTCGAGCAATCTACAATGCTCTGAAGGCTTGGCCTCTTCTGGGTTTGTCCCGGTTTATCAGATTCCAGTCAGACAATATAACCTTGGTGGCTTACATCAACCATCAGGGGAGGAACGAAAAGCTCCCTAGCTGTTCGCTGTCAGCGATCCACATTTCGGGTGTGGACAACTGGGAAGTTGATTTTCTCAGCAGACAATCCTTTCATCCAGGGGAATGGTCTCTCCATCCCGAAGTGTTTGCTGAGATATGCTCCAGGTGGGGGACTTGGAGATAGATCTCATGGCGTCTCGCCTCAATACCAAACTACCTAGATATGGGTCGAGGTCCAGGGATCCTCAGGCGAAGCTAATAGATGCATTAGCGGTGACTTGGAGGTTCAATCTCATCTACCTTTTTCCCACCTTTGCCACTCCTTCCTCGAGTAGTGGCCCGCATCAAGCAGGAGCAAGCGTCAGTAATACTGATTGCTGCATCGTGGCCGCAAAGGACATGGTTCGCGGACCTAGTGAGGATGTCATATTCTCCTCCCATGTAGGTTACCTTGTCGCAGGGATCTGCTGGAACAAGGTCGTTTTGTTTATCGAAATTTAGATTCTCTGAGGCTGACTGCGTGGAGATTAAACGCTTAGTCCTAGCCAAGAGAGGGTTTTCTGAGAGAGTTATTGATGCTCTCATTCAAGCTCGTAAACCGGTTAATCGTCAAATCTATCACAAGCTGTGGAGAACCTACTTATTCTGGTATGAAGAACGTGGATTTCCTTGGCATAAAATTAAGGTTGCCAGAATTCTGCTTTTTCTCCAGGAAGGTCTGGAGAAGGGTCTTTCGGACAGTTTCCTGAGGGGACAGATTTCGGCCTTGTCTGTTTTACTGCACAAAAGGCTCTCAGTGCTTCCAGATGTTAAGTCTTGTGTTAAGGCTCTCATTAGGATCAGACCTGTGTTTAGATCTTAGGCTCCCCCTTGGAGTCTGAATCTGGTTCTTAAAGTTTTGCAACGGGCTCTGTTTGAGCCTTTGCATGTGATCGATATTAAGTTGTTGTCTTGGAAAGTTATCTTTCTACTGGCTTTTGCTTCGGCGCGCAGAGTATCTGAGATTGCCGCCTTGCAATGTGAGCCTCCTTATCTGGTGTTTAATTTGGATAAGGCTGTCCTACATACTAAGTTAGGGTTTCTCCCTAAAGTCGTGTCAGACCGCAACATCAATCAAGAGATTGTGGTCCCTTCTTTGTGTCCTAATACTTCTTCGAAGGAACGTTTACTTCATAATTTGGAAGTGGTTCGTGCCTTGAAGTTTTATCTTCAAGCTACTACAGATTTTAGACAAGCTTCTTCCTTATTTGTGGCATATTCGACTTCCTTATCCTTTTGGTTGAGGAGTCTTATCCGCTTAGCCTATGAGACAGCGGGACATAGATCTCTTTAAAGAATTATGGCTCATTCTACTAGAGCAGTGGGCCTTTAAGAACAAGGCCTCTATGGATCAGATTTGTAAGGCGGCCACCTGGTCCTCTTTGCTTACTTTTTTCTAAATTTTACAAGTTTGATGTTTTTGCTTTAGCTGAAGCAGCCTTCGGAAGAAAGATTTTGCAGGCTGTGGTGCCCTCAGATTAGGGTCTGCCTCTCTTTTTGTCCCTCCCGTTATCATTGTGTCCTGTAGAGCTTGGGTATATGTTTCCCAACAGTAAGGAATAATGCCATGGACTCTCCTTGTATTAAGAAAGTAAATGTAAATTATGCTTACCAGCTACTTTCATTTCCTTCTGTAGAAGGAGAGTCCACGGCCCCTGCCTGTGTTTTCAGATGGGCGGCCCCCTAAATTATAATTTCTCCAACATAGGTGTGTCCGGTCCACGGCGTCATCCTTACTTGTGGGATATTCTCTTCCCCAACAGGAAATGGCAAAGAGCCCAGCAAAGCTGGTCACATGATCCCTCCTAGGCTCCGCCTACCCCAGTCATTCTCTTTGCCGTTGTACAGGCAACATCTCCACGGAGATGGCTTAGAGTTTTTTAGTGTTTAACTGTAGTTTTTATTATTCAATCAAGAGTTTGTTATTTTGAAATAGTGCTGGTATGTACTATTTACTCAGAAACAGAAAAGAGATGAAGAATTCTGTTTGTATGAGGAAAATGATTTTAGCGACCGTCACTAAAATCCATGGCTGTTCCACACAGGACTGCTGAGAGCAATTAACTTCAGTTGGGGGAACAGTGTGCAGTCTCTTGCTGCTTGAGGTATGACACATTCTAACAAGACGATGTAATGCTGGAAGCTGTCATTTTCCCTATGGGATCCGGTAAGCCATGTTTATTACGATTGTAAATAAGGGCTTCACAAGGGCTTATTAAGACTGTAGACTTTTTCTGGGCTAAATCGATTCATTATTTACACATATTTAGCCTTGAGGAATCATTTTATCTGGGTATTTTGATATAATAATATCGGCAGGCACTGTATTAGACACCTTATTCTGTAGGGGCTTTCCCAAAGCATAAGCAGAGCCTCATTTTCGCGCCGGTGTTGCGCACTTGTTTTTGAGAGGCATGGCATGCAGTCGCATGTGAGAGGAGCTCTGATACTTAGAAAAGACTTTCTGAAGGCGTCATTTGGTATCGTATTCCCCTTTGGGCTTGGTTGGGTCTCAGCAAAGCAGATACCAGGGACTGTAAAGGGGTTAAAGTTCAAAACGGCTCCGGTTCCGTTATTTTAAGGGTTAAAGCTTCCAAATTTGGTGTGCAATATTTTTAAGGCTTTAAGACACTGTGGTGAAAATTTGAACAATTCCTTCATGTTTTTTCGCAATTGCAGTAATAAAGTGTGTTCAGTTTAAAATTTAAAGTGACAGTAACGGTTTTATTTTAAAACGTTTTTTGTACTTTATCAAGTTTATGCCTGTTTAACATGTCTGAACTACCAGATAGACTGTGTTCTGAATGTGGGGAAGCCAGAATTCCTATTCATTTAAATAAATGTGATTTATGTGATAATGACAATGATGCCCAAGATGATTCCTCAAGTGAGGGGAGTAAGCATGGTACTGCATCATTCCCTCCTTCGTCTACACGAGTCTTGCCCACTCAGGAGGCCCCTAGTACATCTAGCGCGCCAATACTCCTTACTATGCAACAATTAACGGCTGTAATGGATAATTCTGTCAAAAACATTTTAGCCAAAATGAACACTTATCAGCGTAAGCGCGGCTGCTCTGTTTTAGATACTGAAGAGCATGACGACGCTGATAATAATATTTCCGAAGGGCCCCTAACCCAGTCTGATGGGGCCAGGGAGGTTTTGTCTGAGGGAGAAATTACTGATTCAGGGAACATTTCTCAACAGGCTGAACCTGATGTGATTGCATTTAAATTTAAGTTGGAACATCTCCGCATTCTGCTTAAGGAGGTATTATCCACTTTGGATGATTGTGACAAGTTGGTCATCCCAGAGAAACTATGTAAAATGGACAAGTTCCTAGAGGTGCCGGGGCTCCCAGAGGCTTTTCCTATACCCAAGCGGGTGGCGGACATTGTTAATAAGGAATGGGAAAGGCCCGGTATTCCTTTCGTCCCTCCCCCCATATTTAAAAAATTGTTTCCTATGGTCGACCCCAGAAAGGACTTATGGCAGACAGTCCCCAAGGTCGAGGGAGCGGTTTCCACTTTAAACAAACGCACCACTATACCCATAGAGGATAGTTGTGCTTTCAAAGATCCTATGGATAAAAAATTAGAGGGTTTGCTTAAAAAGATGTTTGTTCAGCAAGGTTACCTTCTACAACCAATTTCATGCATTGTCCCTGTCGCTACAGCCGCATGTTTCTGGTTCGATGATCTGATAAAGGCGGTCGATAGTGATTCTCCTCCCTTTGAGGAGATTATGGACAGAATCAATGCTCTCAAATTGGCTAATTCTTTCACCCTAGACGCCACTTTGCAATTGGCTAGGTTAGCGGCTAAGAATTCTGGGTTTGCTATTGTGGCGCGCAGAGCGCTTTGGTTGAAATCTTGGTCGGCTGATGCGTCTTCCAAGAACAAGCTACTTAACATTCCTTTCAAGGGGAAAACGCTGTTTGGCCCTGACTTGAAAGAGATTATCTCTGATATCACTGGGGGTAAGGGCCACGCCCTTCCTCAGGATCGGCCTTTCAAGGCAAAAAATAAACCTAATTTTCGTCCCTTTCGTAGAAACGGACCAGCCCAAGGTGCTACGTCCTCTAAGCAAGAGGGTAATACTTCTCAAGCCAAGCCAGCTTGGAGACCAATGCAAGGCTGGAACAAGGGAAAGCAGGCCAAGAAACCTGCCACTGCTACCAAGACAGCATGAAATGTTGGCCCCCGATCCGGGACCGGATCTGGTGGGGGGCAGACTCTCTCTCTTCGCTCAGGCTTGGGCAAGAGATGTTCTGGATCCTTGGGCGCTAGAAATAGTCTCCCAAGGTTACCTTCTGGAATTCAAGGGACTTCCCCCAAGGGGGAGGTTCCACAGGTCTCAGTTGTCTTCAGACCACATAAAAAGACAGGCATTCTTACATTGTGTAGAAGACCTGTTAAAAATGGGAGTGATTCATCCTGTTCCATTAAGAGAACAAGGGATGGGGTT
Organism: Bombina bombina; assembly: GCF_027579735.1. Classification (NCBI taxonomy): domain Eukaryota; kingdom Metazoa; phylum Chordata; class Amphibia; order Anura; family Bombinatoridae; genus Bombina; species Bombina bombina. The sequence goes on along the minus strand of NC_069502.1, from coordinate 794,122,419 downwards.
CTACTCCAATCTGTTCATAGTTCCCAAAAAAGAGGGAACGTTCAGACCAATCTTAGATCTCAAGATCTTAAACAAGTTTCTCAAGGATCCATCGTTCAAGATGGAAACCATTCGAACTATTCTTCCTTCCATCCAGGAAGGTCAATTCATGACCACGGTGGATTTAAAGGATGCGTATCTACATATTCCTATCCACAAGGAACATCATCGGTTCCTAAGGTTCGCATTCCTGGACAAACATTACCAGTTCGTGGTGCTTCCTTTCGGATTAGCCACTGCTCCAAGGATTTTCACAAAGGTACTAGGGTCCCTTCTAGCTGTGCTAAGACCAAGGGGCATTGCTGTAGTACCTTACTTGGACGACATTCTGATTCAAGCGTCGTCCCTTCCTCAAGCAAAGGCTCACACGGACATTGTCCTGGCCTTTCTCAGATCTCACGGATGGAAAGTGAACGTGGAAAAGAGTTCTCTATCCCCGTCAACAAGGGTTCCCTTCTTGGGAACAATAATAGACTCCTTAGAAATGAGGATTTTTCTGACAGAGGCCAGAAAAACAAAACTTCTAGACTCTTGTCGGATACTTCATTCCGTTCCTCTTCCTTCCATAGCTCAGTGCATGGAAGTGATCGGGTTGATGGTAGCGGCAATGGACATAGTTCCTTTTGCGCGCATTCATCTAAGACCATTACAACTGTGCATGCTCAGTCAGTGGAATGGGGACTATACAGACTTGTCTCCGAAGATACAAGTAAATCAGAGGACCAGAGACTCACTCCGTTGGTGGCTGTCCCTGGACAACCTGTCACAAGGGATGACATTCCGCAGACCAGAGTGGGTCATTGTCACGACCGACGCCAGTCTGATGGGCTGGGGCGCGGTCTGGGGATCCCTGAAAGCTCAGGGTCTTTGGTCTCGGGAAGAATCTCTTCTTCCGATAAATATTCTGGAACTGAGAGCGATATTCAATGCTCTCAAGGCTTGGCCTCAGCTAGCGAGGGCCAAGTTCATACGGTTTCAATCAGACAACATGACAACTGTTGCGTACGTCAACCATCAGGGGGGAACAAGGAGTTCCCTAGCGATGGAAGAAGTGACCAAAATCATTCTATGGGCGGAGTCTCACTCCTGCCACCTGTCTGCTATCCACATCCCAGGAGTGGAAAATTGGGAAGCGGATTTTCTGAGTCGTCAGACATTGCATCCGGGGGAGTGGGAACTCCATCCGGAAATCTTTGCCCAAGTCACTCAGCTGTGGGGCATTCCAGACATGGATCTGATGGCCTCTCGTCAGAACTTCAAAGTTCCTTGCTACGGGTCCAGATCCAGGGATCCCAAGGCGGCTCTAGTGGATGCACTAGTAGCACCTTGGACCTTCAAACTAGCTTATGTGTTCCCGCCGTTTCCTCTCATCCCCAGGCTGGTAGCCAGGATCAATCAGGAGAGGGCGTCGGTGATCTTGATAGCTCCTGCGTGGCCACGCAGGACTTGGTATGCAGATCTGGTGAATATGTCATCGGCTCCACCTTGGAAGCTACCTTTGAGACGAGACCTTCTTGTTCAGGGTCCGTTCGAACATCCGAATCTGGTTTCACTCCAGCTGACTGCTTGGAGATTGAACGCTTGATTTTATCGAAGCGTGGGTTCTCAGATTCTGTTATCGATACTCTTGTTCAGGCCAGAAAGCCTGTAACTAGAAAGATTTACCACAAAATTTGGAAAAAATATATCTGTTGGTGTGAATCTAAAGGATTCCCTTGGGACAAGGTTAAGATTCCTAGGATTCTATCCTTCCTTCAAGAAGGATTGGAAAAAGGATTATCTGCTAGTTCCCTGAAGGGACAGATTTCTGCCTTGTCGGTGTTACTTCACAAAAAACTGGCTGCTGTGCCAGATGTTCAAGCCTTTGTTCAGGCTCTGGTTAGAATTAAGCCTGTTTACAAAACTTTGACTCCTCCTTGGAGTCTCAATTTAGTTCTTTCAGTTCTTCAGGGGGTTCCGTTTGAACCCTTGCATTCCGTTGATATTAAGTTATTATCTTGGAAAGTTTTGTTTTTAGTTGCAATTTCTTCTGCCAGAAGAGTTTCAGAATTATCTGCTCTGCAGTGTTCTCCTCCTTATCTGGTGTTCCATGCAGATAAGGTGGTTTTACGTACTAAACCTGGTTTTCTTCCAAAAGTTGTTTCTAACAAAAACATTAACCAGGAGATTATCGTACCTTCTCTGTGTCCGAAACCAGTTTCAAAGAAGGAACGTTTGTTGCACAATTTGGATGTTGTTCGCGCTCTAAAATTCTATTTAGATGCTACAAAGGATTTTAGACAAACATCTTCCTTGTTTGTTGTTTATTCCGGTAAAAGGAGAGGTCAAAAAGCAACTTCTACCTCTCTCTCTTTTTGGATTAAAAGCATCATCAGATTGGCTTACGAGACTGCCGGACGGCAGCCTCCCGAAAGAATCACAGCTCATTCCACTAGGGCTGTGGCTTCCACATGGGCCTTCAAGAACGAGGCTTCTGTTGATCAGATATGTAGGGCAGCGACTTGGTCTTCACTGCACACTTTTACCAAATTTTACAAGTTTGATACTTTTGCTTCTTCTGAGGCTATTTTTGGGAGAAAGGTTTTGCAAGCCGTGGTGCCTTCCATTTAGGTGACCTGATTTGCTCCCTCCCTTCATCCGTGTCCTAAAGCTTTGGTATTGGTTCCCACAAGTAAGGATGACGCCGTGGACCGGACACACCTATGTTGGAGAAAACAGAATTTATGTTTACCTGATAAATTACTTTCTCCAACGGTGTGTCCGGTCCACGGCCCGCCCTGGTTTTTTTAATCAGGTCTGATAATTTATTTTCTTTAACTACAGTCACCACGGTACCATATGGTTTCTCCTATGCAAATATTCCTCCTTAACGTCGGTCGAATGACTGGGGTAGGCGGAGCCTAGGAGGGATCATGTGACCAGCTTTGCTGGGCTCTTTGCCATTTCCTGTTGGGGAAGAGAATATCCCACAAGTAAGGATGACGCCGTGGACCGGACACACCGTTGGAGAAAGTAATTTATCAGGTAAACATAAATTCTGTTTTTCTTCTGGCACCTTTTATACCCTGTTATTTCTCTTTGTTCCCTCTGCAGAATAACTGGGGCATAGGGGAAGTGGGAGGGGTATTTAAGCCTTTGACTGGGGTGTCTTTGCCTCCTGGTGGCTATGTTCAGTATTTCCCAACAGTAAAGAATGGAGCCGTGAACTCTCCTTGTACAGAAGGAAATTATATTATCTGATAAGCATAATTTATGTTTTTGCCAGTGGGTATTGCGATCTCCAAAGATGTGGGAAAGCTCCCACCACCCCATATAGAGGTTGGAGAAAGAAGGGGCAAATTTTGCTCCCATCACTGTCACATCTTTGGAGGTAAAATGATCCCTCAAACTCAAAGAAATTGTGTGTGAGTAAAAAGATGGTTACTCTCATTATAATTTTGGAAATTATCAGAGAAATTGAACCAGTTGGACAGGAAGAAAGATATGGCTTCTAAGCCTTTTTTATGAGGAATGGAGGAGTAGAGGACAGTGACATCTATTGTGACCCATACGTGGATAGCCTCATCCCAAACAATATTATCAGTTAGCTTAATCGGATGCTTGTATCTCACAAAAAGCTGGGTAATGCTTCCACAAAGGGATACAGAATAGAGTCAAGCCATTGGGAGAGGTGTTCAAAAAGTGACCCTATGCCGTTGACTATTGGGCATCCTTTTACATGTATAAGAGACTTATGCACCTTCGGGAGATGGTGAAACACAGAAGTAACTGGATGTTCCACATATAATTATGTGGCAGTATCTTTATCAATAAATCCTCCTTCAACACCATCATCCAGAAGGTGCAATAAATCTCTCCGATATAGGTGGTTAGGATTTGACTGAAAGATAGTTTAACACTGTTCGTCAGTAAACTGGCATAGTGCCTCAGTAATGTATTCAGTCCTGTCCATTACAACTACAGACCCGCCCTTGTCAGCGGCACGTATAACTAGTTTGCTTATTTAGGCGTTGATCCAAAGATATTTTGATCTCTTTATGATGCTCAGATACAGGTGATGGTCACACATAATTAACACTATTTTCCCCTATGACATTGAACTGTACATGAGACCTCCTTTCTCTCTCTGTGTATTTAGGCTGCTGTTACTGTGAAGATCACGTACAATACACATCACTGCGTTTGTCCGTAAAGGAGAAACATTATAAGAATATCTGACAAGTTCAGATGTGCTAAACAAGACAATGTCTGACAAGACCGAGAGCGAAACCTCAGACCTTTCTGATGAACACGGAGGTAAGCAGGACGTCACCTGTTTTTTTTTCATCACAATGGGATAATAATTACATTAACAAACCAGAAACCTCAGTGATCTAATTGCTTAAAGGGATACTGAACTCAAATTTTTTATTCTATGATTCAGATAGCGCACTGGTTTTCAAACCTGTCATCAAGCCTCCCTAACAGTTCAGGTTTTTCTGGATTACCTTGGATGAGAGCAAAATAATTATGTTTACTAATCAGCTGATTGTTTCACCTAGTTCAGATATCCTCAAAAAGTGGCCTGTTAGGAAGGCCTGAGAGAGCATGCAATTTTAAGCAACTTTCCAATTTACTCCTATTATCAATTTTTCTTTATTCTCTTTGTTTATTTGAAAAAACAGGAATGTAAACCTGCAAGCCGGACCATCTTTGCTTCAGCACCTGGGTAGCGCTTGCTTGATTGGTGGCTAAATGCAGCCACCACTCAGCAAGCGCTATCCAGAGTGCTAAACCAAAAATGGTCCAGCTCGTGAGCTTATGTTCCTGCTTTTTAAAATAAAGGTACCAAGAAAATGAATAAAATTTGATAATAGGAGTAAATTAGAAAGTGGCTTAAAATCGCATGCTCTGACACATGAAATAAAATATTTGGGTTCTGTATCGCTTTAAAGTAAATTTTAGTAGATAGTACATTTTCATGATCTGGAAAAGCCTTGCTATCTGTAGGGAACTAAAAAACGCTTCAGAGTTTGTTGAGTGCTGTATAGCTGGCTATTAGGTACGAGGAAGAATCTTCACCTCTAGAAAAAAAAACATTTGCTTTGGGCGGCCGGAGAAGGGTAATGTAATAAAATGAAACTAATACATTTTATGTTACATTGCATATTCAATAAAAATGATGAATCAAGGTCAGTTTAATATAAAACATTGATTCTGTAAAGTTTTATCAGATCGTGAAAATGTATTATCACTTCAGAGGAATGTAATGGTAAGTAAGTGTGCTGGTGATGTACAGAAGTTTATACTAAACAGCATTTAAATACCTTTACTCTTGTAAACAAGATTGTCACTAGGTGCACACGCTCAGTGTCAGTCTGTGCTTAATTAGACATAAGTCAGTATTGTGCTGGTGATGTACAGAAGTTTATACTATGCAGCATTTAAAAACATTTACCCTTATTAACAACAAGATAAGCACGTGGTGCACACACTCAATGTTAGTCTGTGCTTAAAGGGACAGTCTACACCTTAGTTATCTTAAAACCTTGCCTTAAAATAAGCTGCAATTAGCCTCCTGCACCTTTTCTATATCATGCAGCAAGAACGGTATAAAAAAGTTTTTTTTTAAATTGAATATTGTTCCTGGCCACTTTGAAATGGCTGCCATCTCCGCCCACCGATGACATCACAATCTGGGCTTCATCTTGGCACTCTACTGAATAGCATTGACAGTCTGTTGAATCAGACTAGTGAGCCTTTTCTGATTGGACTCCATATGCAGCCCAGATTGTGATGTCATTAGTGGGCAGAGCTTAGCCGGCATTTCATAGTGGCCAGAAACAATATTCATTTTAAAATAACTTTTTTACCATTGAATTATTGAAGAAAGTGTAATGGCACTACACTAGTATATGTGGGAATTCCCTTTAATATATTAATCTGTTAGAATAAATATACTGAGGCTAGAAAGCTGTGCATGAACAATATATTTACCAAACAATCAGGAAGTACAAACTAAACAAATGCACTGTAGTAGCACATCTGTTTCGTAAATGTGGTTATCACCTATTCCCTTTGTGCCAAGATAGGCCACAATTAAAACATAACTGTTAGAAGAAAAATTAAAAACACTAGAATGGCTCAGTAAAGTATTAAAGGACCAGTATATTGGCCTTTAACTTATCAATTAGAATATAAAAACGTTATGTATATGAAATAAAACCTGTGTTTAAAAATTATTTTAGACTCACTGTTGGGTCAATATTGGGATATCATTTTCAAAGAGTATCAAAAAAATTTTCGGATATAAAACATCCATCAGTACTTTCTGACTGCTTTGTAAATAGCTTTACCCTTTCTGCTGCTTGATATAGAAAAGGTGCAGGAGGCTATTTCTTTTACAAGATATGACGAGTCCACGCATTTCATCCTTACTTATGGGATTACGCCTCCTGGTTAGCAGGAAGTGGCAAAGAGCACCACAGCAGAGCTGTATATATAGCTCCTCCCTTCCCTCCCACTCCAGTCATTCTCTTTGTCTGTGTTAATGATAGGAAGAGATAAAGTGCGGTGTTAGTTTAGATTCTTCAATCAAGAAGTTTTTTATTTTAAAATGGTGTCAGTTAGTACTATTTTTCTCAGGGAGAAATCGTCTGTCTATAACTTTCCAAGAGGAGTGGAGACATCTTATTTTCTGCCCTGATGTTGATGATCTTAGCAAACATTATCTAAGATCCTGCTGGTTCCCACAGAGCAGTTGAAGGTAGTGTAAGGAAAGCATTGAGGTATGTTCAGTCATTTGTTTCTGGGGAGACTAGATACATCAGAACTGGCTGACATTATTGAACTGATTACAGAACTGAAAGCGATATGCAACGCGCTTCAGGCGTTCGTAAGATTTCAGTCGGACATTATCACGACTGTAGCATATATCAATCAACAGGGGGGAACAAAGAGTTCTCTAGCGATGATAGAGGTTACCATAATAATTCGATAGGCAGAGACTCACTCTTGCCATCTATCAGCAATCTATATCCCAGGAGTGGAGAACTGGGAAGCAGATTTTCTAAGTCGCCAGACTTTTCATCCGGGGGGGTGGGAACTCCATCCGGAGGTGTTTGCACAATTGATTCAGCAATGGGGCACACCAGAATTGGATCTGATGGCGTCTCGTCAGAATGCCAAACTTCCTTGTTACGGGTCCAGGTCAAGGGATCCTCAGGCAGTACTGATAGATGCTCTGGCAGTACCCTGGTCGTTCAACCTGGCTTATGTGTTTCCACCATTTTCTCTCCTTCCTCGTTTGATTGCCAGAATCAAACAGGAAAGAGCTTTGGTGATTTTGATAGCAAAAGGTATGCAGACCTGGTGGACATGTCATCTCTTCCACCATGGACTCTGCCACTGAGACAGGACCTTCTGATTCAAGATCCGTTCCAGCATCCAAATCTAGTTTCTCTGTGACTGACTGCTTGGAGATTGAACGCTTGATCTTATCCAAACAGGGGTTCTCTGAGTCGGTCATAGATACCTTGATTCAGGCTCGAAAGCCTGTCACCAGGAAAATTTATCATATCTGTTGCAAATCCAAAGGCTACTCATGGAGTAAGATCAGGATTCCTAGGATTTTGTCCTTTCTCCAAGAAGGATTGGAGAAGGGGCTATCAGCTAGTTCCTTAAAGGGACAGATATCTGCTTTGTCAATTCTACTGCACAAACGTCTGGCATATGTTCCAGACGTTCAGTCGTTCTGTCAGGCTTTAGTTAGAATCAAGCCTGTGTTTAAACCTGTTGCTCCGCCATGGAGTTTGAATTTAGTTCTTAAAGTTCTTCAAGGGGTTCCGTTTGAACCTCTGCATTCCATAGACATTAAGCTTCTATCTTGGAAAGTTCTGTTTTTAGTTGCTATCTCTTCGGCTCGAAGAGTTTCTGAACTATCTGCATTGCAATGCGACTCGCCTTATCTTGTTTTCCATGCTGATAAGGTGGTTCTGCGTACAAAACCTGGATTCCTTCCTAAGATTGTTACTAATAAGAATATTAATCAGGAAATTGTTGTTCCTTCTCTGTGTCCTAATCCTTCCGCTAAGAAGGAACGTCTATTGCACAACTTGGACGTGGTTCGTGCTTTAAAGTTTTACTTGCAAGCGACCAAAGATTTTCGTCAAACATCTTCTTTGTTGTCTATTCTGGGAAACGTAGAGGTCAAAAAGCTACTTTGGCTAAAAAGCATCATCCGTTTGGCATACGAGACTGCTGGACAGCAGCCTCCTGAAAGAATTACAGCTCACTCTACTAGAGCGGTGGCTTCCACATGGGCTTTTAAAAATGATGCTTCTGTTGAACAGATTTGTAAGGCTGCGACTTGGTCTTCGCTTCATACCTTTTCCATATTTTACAAATTTTGATACCTTTGCTTCTTCGGAGGCTGTTTTTGGGAGAAAGGTTCTTCAAGCAGTGGTGCCTTCTGTTTAACCATCTGTCTTATCCCTCCCATTCATCCGTGTCCTGTAGCTTTGGTATTGTATCCCTCAAGTAAAGGATGAATCCGTGGACTCATCTTACCTTTATAGAAGAAAACTAAATTTATGCTTACCTGATAAATTGATTTCTTCTATGGTACGACAAGTCCACGGCCCGCCCTGTCATTTTAAGACAGATTATATTTTTTTGATTTAAACTCGGTCACCTCTGCACCTTGTTTCTCCTTTCTCTTCCTGTACCTTCGGTCGAATGACTGGGGGGTGGAGCTAAGGGAGGAGCTATATAGACAGCTCTGCTGTGGTGCTCTTTGCCACTTCCTGTAGGGAAGGATAATATCCCACAAGTAAAGGATGAATCCGTGGACTCGTCTTACCATAGAAGAAATCAATTTATCAGGTAAGCATAAATTTAGTTTTTAATCAACTTTCTAATTTACTATTATCAGTTTTGCTTAGTTCTTTAGGTATCCTTTATTAAAGAGTTATCCTAGGTGAGCTCAGGAGCGTGAATGTGTCTTAAAGGGATAGTCTACTTGAACATTTTTATTGTTTAAAGAGATGGATAATCCCTTTATTACCCATTCCCCAGTTTTGCATAACCAACACGGTTATATGAATATACTTTTTACCTTTGTGATTACCTTGTATCTAAGCCTCTGCGGACTGCCCCCTTACCTCAATTCTTTTGACAGACTTGCATTTTAGCCAATCAGTGCTGACTCAGGAATAATTAATAAGAGGCAGTGTTTTGCACAGAAAATGTTGGTGGCATTATGAAGTAGGTGGGTGGGGGTGGTGTAATACCCTTCTAATATTTAACATTTTCAGCTATCCAAAGCACAGATTAATTGTATAGTTTAACATAAATGTATTTAATGATAATTTTTAATATTAACTAATTTTTATCTTTTTATTGGGTAAAATTTTATCTGAGTGGTCAGTATGCACCCGCTACAAAGGTCCTGGGGAGAGCTGTGAGGTGGCCTGCAGTGGCTTAGGAACAGGCAGAGATTTAAAGGTTAAAAAGTATATTAATATAACAATGTTGGTTGTACAAAGCTGGGGAATGGGTAGTACAGGCATTATCTATCTTTTAAGCAATAATAATAAAAAAATGTTAAAGGGACACTGAACCCATTTTTTTGTGATTCAGATAGAGCATGCAATTTTAAGCAACTTTGTAATTTACTCCTATTACCAATTTTTCTATGTTCTCTTGCTATCTTTATTTGAAAAAAAAAGGTATCTAAGCTTTTTTTTTGTTTCAGTACTATGGACAGCACTTTTTTATTGGTGGATGAATTTATCCACCAATCAGCAAGAACAACCCAGGTTGTTCACCAAAGTGGGCCGGCATCTAAACTTACATTCTTGCATTTCAAATAAATTTACCAAGAGAATGAAGAAATTTTGATAATAGGAGTGAGTTAGAAGGTTGCTTAAATTGCATGCTCTATCTGAATCACGAATGAAAACATTTCTGTTCTGTGACTCTTTAATAGCAATGTTCTACATAGTTACAAAACACTACTGCCATAGAATAGACTGCTGAAAATATGTGTATGCTCCTAAACTAATAAAAGTCTACAATTGTTTAGTCTTCAACAAAGAATACAAAGAGAACAAAGCAAAATTGATAGTAGAAGTAAATTGAAAAGTTGTTTAAAATAGCATGCACAGAGCTCAGTCATGAAAGTTTAATTTTCACTTTAGTGTCTCTTTAAACAGAGGAAAATAAAGCTATTGCATGTGATTAAATTACAAAGGTATTCTGTTATCACATTTACCACTTTATCTTGGCCTCCTTTGTTGAATCTCAGTTTATTTCTATGAGAACTTAGTAAGGTAAGTTCAGTGCTTGCCAGGAGAGCATACTTAGGTACACTCAGGAGCATGCACTAGGTAGGCTGAGAAGCATGCTCTGTATGCGCCAGCAATGCTTGTCATGAGAGCATACTAAGGTAGGCTAAAGAGCGCACTCCATATAAGGCAGCAGTGCTTCTCATGAGAGCATACTAAGATAGGCTCAGAAGCAAGCTTTATATATGGCAGCAGTGCTGGTAACTACAATATGCATACAGTGCTTTAAACATGTGCACACTCCTGAGTATACTTATGGGTTGTTGGGTTTTTTTTTGTCACGGTAAAGAGCTAAATTTGAACAAAGTATACCAAGAGAAAAATGTAATAACATAAGAAACATTGCTAGTTTTTACCCTAACTATGTGCGTCTACCAACAACATCACTGTGTGCGGCACTGAGGCATCTAATATTCTGTTAACGCTGGTTACATAAACTTATTATATACAAAATGGTGGAGGTGTTCTGTACTATTTCCCAGTGTTCTTCCTGTTCAGTGCTGATTGTGTTGTGATGGTGTCTAGCGGGTACTTTATTATCACTGATTTATGACTGTAGCTAGCGTTGTCAACTCCACTAACAAGTCCAAATTGGCCACTGAAATTAACAATTTCAGTAAACAAGATGTAAGCACATTACAAAAATAAGTAATGCTCACCTAGTATGTTAATTTATTACAAGACTTCAGAAAATGTAATAACCACTTGGGACCCCATTTATCAAAACCCGGACAGACAATGTTTGCTCCTACGATCCTGGCCGCCTGGTATCGCAGAAACATTGCACAAGCATCCACCTGGGAAGTGCCACCCCCTGTTCATGCTAGCCTAATGGTGTGCTAATAGGAGCTGTCAATCACCCCCAGTGAACGTGTCTGGGGTAATTTTAATCCACCAGCTAAGAGTTGGCGTACAGTTGGTGTCTGATGACCGCTGCTTCTTAAAGGGACATAAAACAGTATGAACTAACATAAGTTTCTAAATGCTATAATGCAGCCAAAGCTTACCTGCAAGACGGTTTCTGTTTTAACCCCCTTTAACCCCTTTAATTCAGGCATAGTTTTCTTTGCAGGAAGCTCCCCCCTGGGCATAGCCACACCATAGCTTCAGCAGAATACACTCTTGCACATGCACAGTAGGGGGCAGAGTCGCATGGCACCTGACTAAAGCAGTGCACAGTGTAATGCTGAAGCTTTCACGAAGCATGTGACATTATCCCAATGGAAACGAGCAAGCCCCTTGGCAACAAACAATAGCAGTACCTGCTGTCCCTCCTCAACCCCTTTACTTGCATAAGTAATTATCCTCACATGCACACTTTGTTACATGATACCACAGGGTTTGGAGTTGGACCCTGATAAGGGGGGGTGGAGCAGGCTACACTTGGCAACACTAAAGTGTAAGTAATTTAGCAGATTTTTGGAAATGTTATTAAAATACTTATTTTTTTTTTTCACACACTGTTTTACCTCAGTTGACCCTTTTATAATATGCACATAACTCAAAATGTTTTATGGCACTTTCGCTATCGGCTGCAGGCTTGCTAATGTGAGCCTGCAGCGAAGGGCCTCCAATGCTGCATACTTAGCTTGATAAATGGAGCCCTTGGTGTTTGCTGTCCCTTTTAGCTAAAAAGTGTCACAGTGTATCTGGTGAAATTGTCTGTCTTGGAAATACACAAACTATTTTATGGTAAATTTATAAAACAGGATCTGCTTTATTTTTACAGACACAGATAACACTGATATAGTGAAATTTGAAATAACAGAAGATCTATGGTTGAGGCATCAGCTGGAAGCATCAGATGAGGAATCCAATGACAATATTAGCTCAGGTGAGTGCGCACGTGTGGTGTGTCTGAGGGATTCAGGTTCCAGGTGAGTGTGTACATATGGCGTGTCTGAGGGATTCAGTGAGTGTGTATGTGGGGTGTGTCTGTGGGATGCAGGTTACAGGTGAGTGTGCACGTGTGGTGTTTCTAAGGCTTACAGGTGATTGTACACATATATATTTCTCCTGTTAAGTGTAGTCAGTCCACGGGTCATCCATTACTTATGGGATATTAACTCCTCCCCAACAGGAAGTGCAAGAGGATCACCCAAGCAGAGCTGCTATATAGCTCCTCCCCTCTACGTCACACCCAGTCATTCTCTTGCACCCAACTAATAGATAGGATGTGTGAGAGGACTGTGGTGATTAAACTTAGTTTTTATATCTTCAATCAAAAGTTTGTTATTTTAAAACGGCACCGGAGTGTGTTGTTTTTCTTCTCAGGCAGAATTTGAAGAAGAATCTACCTGAGCTTTTCTTGTATGATCTTAGCGGACGTAACTAAGATCCATTTGCTGTTCTCGGACATTCTGAGGAGTAAGGTAACTTCAGATCAGGGGACAGCGGGCAGGTTCACCTGCAAAGAGGTATGTTGCAGTATATTATTTTCTAAGGAATGGAATTGACTGAGAAAATACTGCTAATACCGATATAATGTAAGTACAGCCTTAAATGCAGTAGTAGCAACTGGTATCAGGCTGATATGTATGTATGTTTACACTTAAGTATTTCTGGGGAATGGCACTTCACTGGGAAAATACTGTATGCATATAACTTTTAGCCTAACTTGCAGTGTGAACGACTAGCAGCAGGCTTTTAATGACATTTCATAAATTAGATTTTAAACGTTTGCTGGCATGTTAAATCGTTTAATTATCTGAGGTACTTGGTGAAAAATTGTTTTGGGCATTATTTTCCACATGGCTGTCGTTTGTTTTAAATTAAAACAGTTTACTGAGCTTCCCTCACTGTTGTATTGTGAGTGGGAGGGGCCTATTTTGGCGCTTTTACTACGCATCAGAAATTCAGTCACAGTCTGCCTTTTTCTCCCTGCATGATCCAGGACGTCTCCACAGAGCTCAGGGGTCTTCAAAACTAGTTTTGAGGGAGGTAATCACTCACAGCAGACCTGTGAGGCTGTGCTTGACTGTGATAAAAACGCTTATATTTTCAATTGTTATACGTTTTTTCTGATATTAAGGGTTAATCATCCATTGCTAATGTGTGCAATCCTTTGCTAAATTTATGCTTTTACTGTGAAAATTTGGTTTCTATAACTAATCCGGTTCATTGTTATTCAACCGTGACAGTTTTTCTGTGCTTCTTAAAGGCACAGTAACATTTTGCATATTGCTTGTAAATTTAGTTGAAAAGTATTTCCAAGCTTGCTAGTCTAATTGCTAGTTTGTTAAATATGTCTGACACAGAGGAATCTCTTTGTGCAATATGTTCAAATGCCAAGGTGGAGCCCAATAGAAATTTATGTACTAATTGCATTGATGCTACTTTAAATAAAAGTCAATCTGTACATGTTAAGCAACATTGACCAGACAGCGAGGGGGAAGTTATGCCGACTAACTTGCCTCACGTGTCAGTACCTGCATCTCCCGCTCAGGAGGTGCGTGATATTGTAACGCCAAGTACATCAGGGCGGCCATTACAAATCACTCTACAAGACATGGCTAATGTTATGACTGAAGTTTTGTCTAAATTGCCAGAACTTAGGGGTAAACGAGATCACTCTGGGGTGAGAACAGAGTGCGCTGATAATGCTAGGGCCATGTCTGATACTGCGTCACAATTTGCAGAACATGAGGACGGAGAGCTTCATTCTGCGGGTGACGGATCTGATCCAAATAAACTGGATTCAGACATTTCAAATTTTAAGTTTAAGCTGGAAAACCTCTGTGTATTGCTAGGGGAGGTGTTAGCGGCTCTGAATGATTGTAACACAGTTGCAATCCCAGAGAAAATGTGTAGGTTGGATAAATATTTTGCGGTACCGACGAGTACTGACGTTTTTCCTATACCTAAGAGACTTACTGAAATTGTTACTAAGGAGTGGGATAGACCCGGTGTGCCTTTCTCACCCCCTCCTATATTCAGAAAAATGTTTCCAATAGACGCCACCACACGGGACTTATGGCAAACGGTCCCTAAGGTGGAGGGAGCAGTTTCTACTTTAGCTAAGCGTACCACTATCCCGGTGGAGGATAGCTGTGCCTTTTCAGATCCAATGGATAAAAAGTTAGAGGGTTACCTTAAGAAAATGTTTGTTCAACAAGGTTTTATATTGCAACCCCTTGCATGCATTGCGCCTGTCACGGCTGCGGCAGCATTTTGGTTTGAGTCTCTGGAAGAGACCCTTGACTCAGCGCCATTAGATGAGATTACACACAAGCTTAAAACCCTTAAGCTAGCTAATTCATTTATTTCTGATGCCGTAGTACATTTAACTAAACTTACGGCTAAGAATTCCGGATTCGCCATTCAGGCACGCAGAGCGCTGTGGCTAAAATCCTGGTCAGCTGATGTAACTTCTAAATCTAAATTACTTAACATACCTTTCAAGGGGCAGACTTTATTCGGGCCCGGTTTGAAAGAAATTATCGCTGATATTACGGGAGGTAAAGGCCATGCCCTGCCTCAAGACAGAGCCAAACCTAGGGCTAGACAGTCTAATTTTCGTGCCTTTCGTAACTTCAAGGCAGGAGCAGCATCAACTTCCTCTGCTCCAAAACAGGAAGGAGCTGTTGCTCGCTACAGACAAGGCTGGAAACCTAACCAGACCTGGAACAAGGGCAAGCAGGCCAGAAAACCTGCTGCTGCCCCTAAGACAGCATGAAGTGAGGGCCCCCGATCCGGAAACGGATCTAGTGGGGGGCAGACTCTCTCTCTTCGCCCAGGCTTGGGCAAGAGATGTCCAGGATCCCTGGGCGTTGGAGATCATATCTCAGGGATATCTTCTGGACTTCAAAGCTTCTCCTCCACAAGGGAGATTTCACCTTTCAAGGTTGTCAACAAACCAGATAAAGAAAGAGGCGTTTCTACGCTGTGTACAAGACCTTTTACTAATAGGAGTGATCCACCCAGTTCCGCGGTCGGAACACGGACAAGGGTTTTACTCAAATCTGTTTGTGGTTCCCAAAAAAGAGGGAACCTTCAGACCAATATTGGATTTAAAGATCCTAAACAAATTCCTAAGAGTTCCATCGTTCAAAATGGAAACTATTCGGACAATCTTACCCATGATCCAAAGAGGTCAGTACATGACCACAGTGGATTTAAAGGATGCTTACCTTCACATACCGATTCACAAAGAACATTACCGGTATCTAATTTTTGCCTTCCTAGACAGGCATTACCAGTTTGTACCTCTTCCCTTCGGGTTGGCTACGGCTCCAAGAATCTTTACAAAGGTTCTGGGCTCTCTTCTGGCGGTACTAAGACCGCGAGGAATTTCGGTAGCCCCGTACCTAGACGACATTCTGATACAAGCGTCAAGCTTCCAAACTGCCAAGTCTCATACAGAGTTAGTACTGGCATTTCTAAGGTCGCATGGGTGGAAAGTGAACGAGGAGAAGAGTTCTCTCTTACCACTCACAAGAGTTCCCTTCTTGGGGACTCTTATAGATTCTGTAGAAATGAAAATTTACCTGACAGAGGACAGGCTAACAAAGCTTCTAAATGCTTGCCGTGTCCTTCATTCCATTCAACACCCGTCAGTGGCTCAATGCATGGAGGTAATCGGCTTAATGGTAGCGGCAATGGACATAGTTCCTTTTGCACGCCTGCATCTCAGACCGCTGCAATTGTGCATGCTAAGTCAGTGGAATGGGGATTACTCAGATTTGTCCCCTACGCTGAATCTGGATCAAGAGACCAGAGATTCTCTTCTATGGTGGCTCTCTCGGCCACATCTGTCCAGGGGGATGCCCTTCAGCAGGCCAGACTGGACAATTGTAACAACAGACGCCAGCCTACTAGGTTGGGGCGCTGTCTGGAATTCCCTGAAGGCTCAGGGATCGTGGACTCAAGAGGAGAGTCTCCTTCCAATAAATATTCTGGAATTGAGAGCAGTTCTCAATGCCCTTCTGGCTTGGCCTCAGTTAGCAACTCTGAGGTTCATCAGGTTTCAGTCGGACAACATCACGACTGTGGCTTACATCAACCATCAGGGAGGGACAAGGAGTTCCCTAGCGATGATGGAAGTATCAAAGATAATTCGCTGGGCAGAGTCTCACTCTTGCCATCTGTCAGCGATCCACATCCCAGGAGTGGAGAACTGGGAGGCGGATTTCCTAAGTCGCCAGACTTTTCATCCGGGGGAGTGGGAACTTCATCCGGAGGTCTTTGCCCAAATACTTTGACGTTGGGGCAAACCAGATATGGATCTCATGGCGTCTCGCCAGAACGCCAAGCTTCCTTGTTACGGGTCCAGGTCCAGAGACCCGGGAGCGGTCCTGATAGATGCTTTGACAGCACCTTGGCTTATGTGTTTCCACCCTTCCCGATGCTTCCTCGTTTGATTGCCAGGATCAAACAGGAGAAAGCATCGGTGATTCTAATAGCGCCTGCGTGGCCACGCAGGACCTGGTATGCAGATCTAGTGGACATGTCATCCTGTCCACCTTGGTCTCTGCCTCTGAGACAGGACCTTCTAATTCAGGGTCCTTTCAAACATCAAAATCTAATTTCTCTGAAGCTGACTGCATGGAAATTGAACGCATGATTTTATCAAAGCGTGGATTTTCGGAGTCAGTAATTGATACCTTGATACAGGCTAGGAAACCTGTTACCAGGAAGATTTACCATAAGATATGGCGTAAATACTTACACTGGTGCGAATCCAAGAGTTACTCATGGAGTAAGGTTAGGATTCCTAGGATATTGTCTTTTCTACAAGAAGGTTTAGAAAAGGGTTTATCTGCAAGTTCCTTAAAGGGACAGATCTCGGCTCTGTCCATCCTTTTACACAAACGTCTGTCAGAAGTTCCAGACGTTCAGGCTTTTTGTCAGGCTTTGGCTAGGATTAAGCCTGTGTTTAAGACTGTAGCTCCACCGTGGAGCTTAAACTTAGTTCTTAACGTTTTACAGGGGGTTCCGTTTGAACCCCTTCATTCCATTGATATCAAGCTGTTATCTTGGAAAGTTCTGTTTTTAATGGCTATTTCCTCGGCTCGTAGAGTCTCTGAGTTATCAGCCTTACATTGTGATTCTCCTTATCTGATTTTTCATTCAGATAAGGTTGTTCTGCGTACTAAACCTGGGTTCTTACCTAAGGTAGTCACTAACAAGAATATCAATCAAGAGATTGTTGTTCCATCATTGTGCCCTAACCCTTCTTCAAAGAAGGAACGACTTCTGCACAATCTAGACGTAGTCCGTGCCCTGAAATTTTATTTACAGGCAACTAAAGATTTTCGCCAAACCTCTTCCCTGTTTGTCGTTTATTCTGGACAGAGGAGAGGTCAAAAAGCATCTGCTACCTCTCTATCCTTTTGGCTTCGTAGCATAATACGTTTAGCCTATGAGACTGCTGGACAGCAACCTCCTGAAAGGATTACAGCTCATTCTACTAGAGCTGTGGCTTCCACTTGGGCCTTTAAGAATGAGGCCTCTGTTGAACAGATTTGCAAGGCTGCAACTTGGTCTTCTCTTCATACTTTTTCCAAATTTTACAAATTTGACACTTTTGCTTCTTCGGAGGCTGTTTTTGGGAGAAAGGTTCTTCAGGCAGTGGTTCCTTCCGTATAAAGATCCTGCCTGTCCCTCCCGTCATCCGTGTACTTTAGCTTTGGTATTGGTATCCCATAAGTAATGGATGACCCGTGGACTGACTACACTTAACAGGAGAAAACATAATTTATGCTTACCTGATAAATTCCTTTCTCCTGTAGTGTAGTCAGTCCACGGCCCGCCCTGTTTTTTATGGCAGGTCTAAATTTTAAATTATACTCCAGTCACCACTGCACCCTATAGTTTCTCCTTTCTCGTTTGGTTTTCGGTCGAATGACTGGGTGTGACGTAGAGGGGAGGAGCTATATAGCAGCTCTGCTTGGGTGATCCTCTTGCACTTCCTGTTGGGGAGGAGTTAATATCCCATAAGTAATGGATGACCCGTGGACTGACTACACTACAGGAGAAAGGAATTTATCAGGTAAGCATAAATTATGTTTTTCTCTGAGGGACATTGGTTAAAGGAGAGAGTGCACAAATATTGTTTCTGAGGCACACAGGTTACAAATCAATGTGCTTGCATGGTGTGTCTGAGGCTCACAGGTGTGCACGCATGGTGTGTCTGAGGCTCACAGGTGTGCATGCATGGTGTGTCTGAGGCTCACAGGTGTGCACGCATGGTGGGGTGTCTGAGGCTCACAGGTGTGCACGCATAGTGTGTATGAAGCTCCCATGTGTGCACGCATGGTGTGTCTGAATTTCCCAGGTGTGCACGCATGTCTTATTTGAAAAGTGTAACAAATAAGTGTGCATGCATGGTGTGTCTAAACATCCCTTTCACCTAAAAAGATAAGTACGAGATAAGAGGGAAAGTACCAGAGCACGTTTGGTGCTGTTGTCTATCTGAGAAATACACAAAGGTCTAGATTACAAGTGGAGCGCAAACTTTGCGCCCAATCGATAATGGGTTTATCACTGGTGTTTGCGCTCGTCGGGCTTACCACTGGTATTACAAGTTGAAAGTAAACGCGATCGCTTGAGCACAGTCACAATTTAAGCTAGAATGATTACCGTGACTTCAGAGCTCTGGTTTACTGTTTTGTGAAACATAAAAGTGGCACAAAACACATCAAAAATACATTTCAAACTACAGTTACACACATATTAACACTATTTAATAATAATGATTTAAAGAAATATTGCATATAAAAGTTATAAGGGCTCAAAGGTATGAGATCTCTGATGTTAGAAAAAAAAGGCAGGCAAAGGGATTTAAAGGGACAGTATAATTCAATTTTCATATAACTGCATGTAATAGACACTACTATCTATACTATAATTGCATTTGTTATGTCCGTCGGCAGTTATGCACGCATCCTCAATGGAATGTTGGCAGCACGAGGGCAATGCACCCCGGTGGATGCAGCGAAGGCAAACGCAGCATTACAAAAGCAAAAACTAATAATAAAAAATAAAAAAATTACCGTATTAAAAAAAACAAAAAAAAAAACACCTGCACGAAGTATAACAAAATAAAAACGAACCAGACGAAGTATTAACACATACACCACAAACCACCACATAGCAAAATAATAAAGTAATTAACCCCTTAATCCCTTAACCATCAACCACCCACATCGCAATAAACCTAATTATCCTATTAACCCCTACATTGCAATAAACTTAATTAACCTATTAACCCCTAAACGGCAAACCCCCCACATCGCAATAAACCTAATTATCCTATTAACCCCTAAACCCCCACATTGCAATAAACGTAATTAACCTATTAACCCCTTAAACCGCCAAAACCCACAACGCAAATAACTAATTAAATTATTAAGCCCCTTAACCTAACACCCCCTAAATTAACACAAATTAACTAAACTAAAAAATACTAAAGTTACAAAAAATAAAAAGGCTAACATTACAGAAAATAAAAAAACAAATGACCAAAGTTTACAAAATTAAACCTAAAATAAAAACACCCCCTACTCTAAGAATAAACTACCAGTAGCCCTTAAAAGGGCTTTTTGCAGGGCATTGCCCCAAGATAATCCGCTCTTTTACATTACAAATACACAAAGTCCTCCCTAACAGTAAAAACCGACCCACCCACCCACCAAACCCCCCAAAATAAAAGAACCTAAAACTAAACTACCCATTGCCCTGAAAAACATAATTTATGTAAGAACTTACCTGATAAATTCATTTCTTTCATATTAGCAAGAGTCCATGAGCTATTGACGTATGGGATATACATTCCTACCAGGAGGGGCAAAGTTTCCCAAACCTCAAAATGCCTATAAATACACCCCTCACCACACCCACAAATCAGTTTAACGAATAGCCAAGAAGTGGGGTGATAAAAAAAGTGCGAAAGCATATAAAATAAGGAATTGGAATAGTTGTGCTTTATACAAAAAAATCATAACCACCAAAAAGGGTGGGCCTCATGGACTCTTGCTAATATGAAAGAAATGAATTTATCAGGTAAGTTCTTACATAAATTATGTTTTCTTTCATGTAATTAGCAAGAGTCCATGAGCTAGTGACGTATGGGATAATGACTACCCAAGATGTGGATCTTTCCACGCAAGAGTCACTAGAGAGGGAGGGATAAAATAAAGACAGCCAATTCCTGCTGAAAATAATCCACACCCAAAATAAAGTTTAATGAAAACATAAGCAGAAGATTCAAACTGAAACCGCTGCCTGAAGTACTTTTCTACCAAAAACTGCTTCAGAAGAAGAAAACACATCAAAATGGTAGAATTTAGTAAAAGTATGCAAAGATGACCAAGTTGCTGCTTTGCAAATCTGATCAACCGAAGCCTCATTCCTAAACGCCCAGGAAGTAGAAACTGACCTAGTAGAATAAGCTGTAATCCTTTGAGGCGGAGTTTTACCCGACTCGACATAAGCATGGTGAATTAAGGATTTCAACCAAGATGCCAAAGAAATGGCAGAAGCTTTCTGACCTTTTCTAGAACCGGAAAAGATGACAAATAGACTAGAAGTCTTTCGGAAAGACTTAGTAGCCTCAACATAATATTTCAAAGCTCTAACAACATCCAAAGAATGCAACGATTTCTCCTTAAAATTCTTAGGATTAGGACATAATGAAGGAACCACAATTTCTCTACTAATGTTGTTGGAATTCACAACCTTAGGTAAAAATTCAAAAGAAGTTCGCAACACCGCCTTATCCTGATGAAAAATCAGAAAAGGAGACTCACAAGAAAGAGCATATAATTCAGAGACTCTTCTGGCAGAAGAGATGGCCAAAAGGAACAAAACTTTCCAAGAAAGTAATTTAATGTCCAATGAATGCATGGGTTCAAAAGGAGGAGCTTGAAGAGCCCTCAGAACCAAACTCAAACTCCAAGGAGGAGAAATAGACTTAATGACAGGTTTTATACGAACCAAAGCTTGTACAAAACAATGAATATCAGGAAGATTAGCAATCTTTCTGTGAAAAAGAACAGAAAGAGCAGAGATTTGTCCTTTCAAGGAACTTGCGGACAAACCTTTATCTAAACCATCCTGAAGAAACTGTAAAATTCTCGGAATTCTAAAAGAATGCCAGGAAAAATGATGAGAAAGACACCAAGAAATATAAGTCTTCCAGACTCTATAATATATCTCTCTAGATACAGATTTACGAGCCTGTAACATAGTATTAATCACAGAGTCAGAGAAACCTCTTTGACCAAGAATCAAGCGTTCAATCTCCATACCTTTAAATTTAAGGATTTGAGATCCTGATGGAAGAAAGGACCTTGCGACAGAAGGTCTGGTCTTAACGGAAGAGTCCACGGCTGGCAAGAGGCCATCCGGACAAGATCCGCATACCAAAACCTGTGAGGCCATGCTGGAGCTACCAGCAGAACAAACGAGCATCCTTCAGAATCTTGGAGATTACTCTTGGAAGAAGAACTAGAGGCGGAAAGATATAAGCAGGATGATACTTCCAAGGAAGTGATAATGCATCCACTGCCTCCGCCTGAGGATCCCGGGATCTGGACAGATACCTGGGAAGTTTCTTGTTTAGATGAGAAGCCATCAGATCTATTTCTGGGAGTTCCCACTTTTGAACAATCTGAAGAAATACCTCTGGGTGAAGAGACCATTCGCCCGGATGCAACGTTTGGCGACTGAGATAATCCGCTTCCCAATTGTCTATACCTGGGATATGAACCACAGAGATTAGACAGGAGCTGGATTCCGCCCAAACCAGAATTCGAGATACTTCTTTCATAGCCAGAGGACTGTGAGTCCCTCCTTGATGATTGATGTATGCCACAGTTGTGACATTGTCTGTCTGAAAACAAATGAACGACTCTCTCTTCAGAAGAGGCCAAGACTGAAGAGCTCTGAAAATTGCACGGAGTTCCAAAATATTGATCGGTAATCTCACCTCCTGAGATTCCCAAACCCCTTGTGCTGTCAGAGACCCCCACACAGCTCCCCAACCTGTAAGACTTGCATCTGTTGAGATTATAGTCCAGGTCGGAAGAACAAAAGAAGCCCCCTGAATTAAACGATGGTGATCTGTCCACCACGTCAGAGAATGTCGGACAATCGGTTTTAAAGATATTAATTGAGATATCTTTGTGTAATCCCTGCACCATTGGTTCAGCATACAGAGCTGAAGAGGTCGCATGTGAAAACGAGCAAAGGGGATCGCGTCCGATGCAGCAGTCATAAGACCTAGAATTTCCATGCATAAGGCTACCGAAGGGAATGATTGTGACTGAAGGTTTCGACAAGCTGAGATCAATTTTAGACGTCTCTTGTCTGTCAAAGATAGAGTCATGGACACTGAATCTATCTGGAAACCTAAAAAAGTTACCCTTGTCTGAGGAATCAATGAACTTTTTAGTGAATTGATCCTCCAACCATGATCTTGAAGAAACAACACAAGTCGATTCGTATGAGATTCTGCTAAATGTGAAGACTGAGCAAGTACCAAGATATCGTCCAAATAAGGAAATACCACAATACCCTGTTCTCTGATTACAGACAGAAGGGCACCGAGAACCTTTGTAAAAATTCTTGGAGCTGTAGCTAGGCCAAACGGCAGAGCCACAAACTGGTAATGCTTGTCCAGGAAAGAGAATCTCAGGAACTGATAGTGAGCTGGATGAATCGGAATATGCAGATATGCATCCTGTAAATCTATTGTAGACATATAATGCCCTTGCTGAACAAAAGGCAAGATAGTCCTTACAGTTACCATTTTGAATGTTGGTATCCTTACATAACGATTCAATATTTTTAGCTCCAGAACTGGTCTGAAGGAATTCTCCTTCTTGGGTACAATGAAGAGATTCGAATAAAACCCCAGCCCCTGTTCCAAAACTGGAACTGGCATAATTACTCCAGCCAACTCTGGTTTCCAAACTGAAACTGCTCCTGAGGATGAAGGATCAGGCTTTTGTTCTTTGTTGAAACGAAAGGAACGAAAACGATTATTAGCCCTGTTTTTACCTTTAGATTTTTTATCCTGTGGTAAAAAAGTTCCTTTCCCACCAGTAACAGTTGAGATAATAGAATCCAACTGAGAACCAAATAATTTATTACCCTGGAAAGAAAGGGAAAGTAGAGTTGATTTAGAAGACATATCAGCATTCCAAGTTTTAAGCCATAAAGCTCTTCTAGCTAAAATAGCTAGAGACATAAACCTGACATCAACTCTGATAATATCAAAAATGGCATCACAGATAAAATTATTAGCATGTTGAAGAAGAATAATAATATTATGAGAATCATGATCTGTTACTTGTTGCGCTAAAGTTTCCAACCAAAAAGTTGAAGCTGCAGCAACATCAGCCAATGATATAGCAGGTCTAAGAAGATTACCTGAACACAGATAAGCTTTTCTTAGAAAGGATTCAATTTTCCTATCTAAAGGATCCTTAAAGGAAGTACCATCTGCCGTAGGAATAGTAGTACGTTTAGCAAGGGTAGAAATAGCCCCATCAACTTTAGGGATTTTGTCCCAAAACTCTAATCTGTCGGACGGTACAGGATATAATTGCTTAAAACGTTTAGAAGGAGTAAATGAATTACCCAAATTATTCCATTCTCTGGAAATTACTTCAGAAATAGCACCAGGAACAGGAAAAACTTCTGGAATAACCACAGGAGATCTAAAGACCTTGTCTAAACGTTTAGATTTAGTATCAAGAGGACTAGAATCCTCAATTTCTAATGCAATTAGGACTTCTTTAAGTAAAGAACGGATAAATTCCATTTTAAATAAATATGACGATTTATCAGCATCAACCTCTGAGACAGAATCCTCTGTATCAGAAGAATCATTAGAATCAGAATGATGATGTTCATTTAAAAATTCATCTGTATAAAGAGAAGTTTTAAAAGACTTTTTATGTTTACCAGAAGGAGGAATAACAGACATAGCCTTCTTAATGGATTCAGAAACAAAATCTCTTATGTTATCAGGAACACTCTGAACATTAGATGTTGATGGAACTGCAACAGGTAATGGTACTTTACTAAAGGAAATATTTTCTGCATTAACAAGTTTGTCATGACATTTAATACAAACAACAGCTGGAGGAACAACTACCAAAAGTTTACAGCAGATACACTTAGCTTTGGTAGTTCCAGCACCAGGCAGCGATTTTCCAGTAGTATCTTCTGACTCAGTTGCAATATGTAATAGAAAAAACAACATATAAAGCAAAATTGATCAAACTCCTTAAATGACAGTTTCAGGAATGGGAAAAAATGCCAGTGAACAAGCTTCTAGCAACCAGAAGCAACAAATAATGAGACTTAAATAAAGTGGAGACAAAATTGACGCCCACAATATTTGGCGCCTAAATGCTATTAGCGCCAAAAATGACGCCACATCCGGAACGCCAACATTTTTGGCGCGAAAAACGTCAAAAATGACGCAACTTCCGGCAACACGTATGACGCCGGAAATAGAAAAAAATTTTCGCGACAAGAAAGTCCGCGCCAAGAATGACGCAATAAAATGAAGCATTTTCAGCCCCCGCGAGCCTAACAGCCCACAGGGAAAAAAGTCAAATTTTAAGGTAAGATAAAAATGATATATTCAAATGTATTATCCCAAATATGAAACTGACTGTCTGAAATAAGGAAATGTTGAACATCCTGAGTCAAGGCAAATAAATGTTTGAATACATATATTTAGAACTTTATAAAAAAGTGGCCAACCATAGCTTTAGAGTGTCACAGAAAATAAGACTTACTTACCCCAGGACACTCATCTACATGTTGTAGAAAGCCAAACCAGTACTGAAACGAGAATCAGCAAAGGTAATGGTATATATAAGAGTATATCGTCGATCTGAAAAGGGAGGTAAGAGATGAATCTCTACGACCGATAACAGAGAACCCATGAAATAGACCCCGTAGAAGGAGATCATTGAATTCAAACAGGCAATACTCTCCTCACATCCCTCTGACATTCACTGCACGCTGAGAGGAAAACCGGGCTCCAACCTGCTGCGGAGCGCATATCAACGTAGAATCTTAGCACAAACTTACTTCACCACCTCCATAGGAGGCAAAGTTTGTAAAACTGATTTGTGGGTGTGGTGAGGGGTGTATTTATAGGCATTTTGAGGTTTGGGAAACTTTGCCCCTCCTGGTAGGAATGTATATCCCATACGTCACTAGCTCATGGACTCTTGCTAATTACATGAAAGAAATGGCATTTGTTGGGCATTTAGCTCTTTTACTGCCCATCCCTGATATAAATAAAACAAACACCCCCCCAAAAAAAAAACCTTAAAAAAACCTAAGTCCCGGGTTGGTACTCGCCGTTCCTGAAGTCCGGCGGAGAAGGTCTTGTTCCAGGCGGTAAAGTCTTCTTCCAAGCGGGGACCTCTTCTTTCTGCTTCCAGGAACATGCAGAGCTGAAGACCGGCGACCGCGGAGCCATGGAGCATGGAGGATCCTCTTCGTACGACCGCCGCCGTACACTGAATAGTGAATTCAAGGTACGCGATTAAAGATGGCGTCCCTTGAATTCCTATTGGCTGATTTGGACTTGGGGGTTAGACTTAGGTTTTTTTACTGTTAGGGGGGACTTTGTGTATTTGTAATGTAAAAGAGCTGTTTATCTTGGAGCAATGTCCTGCAAAAAGCCCTTTTAAGGGCTACTGGCAGTTTATTCTTAGATTAGGGGGTCTCTTTATTTGGGGGGGGGGGGGCTTTTTTATTTTCATAGGGATTAGGTTTAATTTTGTAAACTTTGGTAATTTAGTTTTTTTATTTTCTGTAATTTAGGTTAATTTGAACTTAGGTTTAATTTTTTTAGGAGTTAGACTTAGGTGTTTTGTTTTTTTTTAAATAGTTTTTTTTTCTTTCTAATGACATGATGAGTCCACGGATCATCTAATTACTATTGGGAACATCACCCCTGCCCAGCAGGAGGCAGCAAAGAGCACCACAGCAAAGCTGTCAAATATCACCTCCCCTCCCTCCAACCCCAGTCATTCTCTTTGCCTATGTTAGAGCAAGGAAGTGGTAAAGTTAGGTTTTAGATTTTAGGAAAAGATATTTTCAGCAGTGCAAGATTGTGCTGTTTTGTTCTAGGGTGTAGCCATAGTCCATATCAGTCTCTTCAATAGTGGCCTTCAAGCAATGGGAACTTGTGGGTTACAATACTCACTGTGCCTCCCATATATTTATGCTGCCCTAACCGTGCAAGCCTGAGTAAGATTACTCGGTCTTTGTTTCTATCCACAGGTCCATGTGAGGGAACTGGCCTCTCAAACCTAGTGAGCTGCCGTGCTGCCTGGCAGAAGTCTTAAGGTAAGTGCTAACTTTAATTTTTTCTGGGACACGCATACAATAGATAGCACTTTTACATTCAAAAAATTAGTAGACAAGTCACATTCACCTATGATAGGGGAATGTGTATTAAGGGCAGCAGAACAGGCACTGGGGGCAAGGAGAATCTAGCTCAGTAATGGTGGTGTATTTTTTACTTTACTCCTGACGGCTGTGATAATACATTTAGCCGATCGGGAGTTTCATGTGGTTACACCCACGATGGACGGAGTTAGATACCGTGGAATTTCCTATTGCACACCTTTTTCTGTCGCCCTGTCTCACTTCCTGTGTTCCGCATTGGAAAACAGCTGCATCACAGATTAAGCAGCGTTGCGGTTACGGACCGTAATTGTTAAAAGATTTGAGTCCGGATTAACTACAAGTCATATACTTCATTAGTAGGCAGACAGGCAAGCACCTCAGCAAGGCTAAGCCGAGGTGTAGAGTTGTCTGGAGTGTTATTTTGGGGGCCATTGTTTATTTAAAATAACAGAAATATAAAGCAATTATTTTTTTCATTTAAAATTTAAAGACACAGTAACATTTTTTTTTGGGGGGGGGGGGGGTTATTTTCTAAATAAAAATATCAGTTTTGTCTGTTGGTGAATAAAGATGGATCAAGAAACTCTGCAAGATGTTACATGTTCTTTGTTTTGATGCTAATGTAGAACCACCAATCCCTTTCTGTTACTCATCTATTGAGAGAACTTTACATTACAGGGATAGACACTTTACTGAGCCAACATTGTCTAAGGCGGATACTTTTCAGGAGTCTTCTGACAATGTTCAAGATATGCCACAGCTTTCTCCTCAAGCGTTCCAAAATTTAGCGTCCGTACAGCCAGTGCCCTGCGCTTCCTCGATTACTCCACCTGGAGTTACCTTGCAAGACATCGCTTCCCTAATGTCAGCGGTATCTGAGGCGTTGTCTGCTTTTCCCAGGCTACAGGGAAAGTGCAAGAGGAAATGTAATCAATCAGTGAATAAGGTTGTTGACACAGTAGTGGCTATTCCGAATGTTCCTTCCCAGAAGCCTGAAGAGGAAGATACTTCAGTAGCATCTGAGGGTGAAGTTTCAGACAGTGGAATTCCTTTAGCTGATACTGAAGTTGTTTCTTTCAGGTTTAAGCTCGAACACCTCCGTTTATTACTTAAGGAGGTTTTAGCTACCCTGGACGACTCTGACTACGATGGTAGTGTCAATCCTAAGAAGTCCAACTAAACTAAACAAATATTTTGACGTGCCTTCCATGGTGGAGGTATTTCCTGTACCAGATAGGGCTACAGAGATTATTGCTAAGGAATGGGAAAGACCGGGTATCCCTTTTTCTCCATCCCCTATATTTAAAAAGATGTTTCCTATAGCAGACTCTATCAAGGAGTCTTGGCAGACGGTACCCAAGTTGGAAGGGGCATTTTCCACTCTAGCCAAGAGAACAACTATTCCCATAGAGGATAGTTGTTCCTTTAAGGATCCTATGGATAAGAAGTTAGAGGGGTTGCTTAAGAAAATTGTATGTACACCAGGGTTTACAATGACAACCTGCGGTTTGTATTGCTACTGTCACTAGTGCGGCAGCATACTGGTTTGATGCGTTGTCTGATTCTATTCGGACAGACACTCCCCACGAAGAAATCCAGGATAGGATAAAGGCCCTTAAGTTGGCCAACTCCTTTATCACAGATGCTTCCCTTCAGGTTATTAAGCTAGGAGCTAAGATTTCTGGTTTTGCCGTACTGGCCCACAGAGCTTTATGGTTAAAATCTTGGTCTGCGGATGTGTCATCTAAGTCTAAACTTTTGGTGATTTCTAACAAGGGAAAGACCTTCTTTGGGTCGGGTTTGACGGAAATAATTTCTGACATTAGAGGAGGAAAGGGCCATTTCCTCCCTCATGATAAGAGAAATAAATAAAAGGGACGTTGGAGTAATTTTCGTTCCTTTCGAAATTTCAAGGGAAAGCCTTCCTCTTCCAAGCAGGAGCAGTCCAAGCCTTCCTGGAGGCCCAATCAGTCTTGGAACAAGGGAAAACAATCCAAAAAGCTTGCTATTGAATGAAAGACAGCATGAAGGGCCTGCCCCAGATCCGGGACCGGGTCTTGTGGGGGCCAGACTTTCCTTCTTTGCTCAGGCTTGGGTTCGAGATATTCAGATTCCCTGGGTGGTGGACATTGTGTCCCAGGGATACAAGCTAGGGTTCAAGACTTTTCCTCCTGGGGGCAGGTTTCTGCTTTCAAGATTATCTGTAGACCAGATAAAAAGAGAGGCGTTCTTACTCTATGTTCGGGACCTCTCCGACCTGGGAGTGATAGTTCCTGTTCCAATGCAGGAACGGGGTCTGGGGTTCTACTCCAATCTGTTCGTGGTTCCAAAAAAAGAGGGAACCTTCAGACCAATTTTAGATCTCAAGAGTCTAAACAAGTTCCTCAGAATGCCATCCTTCAAGATGGAAACTATTAGTTCCATTCTTCCTTTGGTTCAAGAGGGTCAATTTATGACACTAGTAGATTTAAAGGACGCGTACCTGCATGTTCCCATCCACAGGGACCATCACAAGTTTCTGCGGTTTTCATTTCAAGACAAACACTTTCAGGTTGTGGCTCTTCCATTCGTCCTTGCCACAGCTCCCAGAATTTTCTCAAAGGTTCTGGGATCCCTGTTGGCGGTGCTCCGATTGCAGGGCATTGCAGTGGCGCCTTATCTGGACGACATTCTGGTTCAGGCGCCATCCTTTTAACAAGCAAGGTCCCACACGGAAATGTTATCTTTCCTGCGATTTCACGGATGGAAGGTAAATTTGGAAAAGAGTTCCTTAGTTCCAACTACAAGGGTAATTTTCTTGGGAACCATAATAGATTCCTTATCAATGAAAACATTTCTGACAGAAGTCAGGAAATCAAAGTTTTTCGATTGTTGCCTAGCACTTCAGTCCTCTCCTTGGCCATCAGTGGCTCAGTGCATGGAGGTCATCGGTCTGATGGTTGCGGCAATGGATATTATCCCGTTCGCCTGTTTCCACCTCAGACCTCTGCAGTTAAGCATGCTCAGACAGTGGAACGGAGATTATGCAGATCTGTCTCCGCGATTTCAGCTGGAGCAGGAGACAAGGGATTCTCTTCTTTAGTGGTTGTCTCAGGGAACATGGACTTGGTCGGAGTCTGTTCTACCCATAAACATTCTGGAGCTGAGAGCAATCTTCAATGCTCTTCTGGCCTGGCCTCAGTTAGCCTCAGCCCGGTTCATCAGGTTCCAGTCGGACAACATAACTTCAGTGGCTTACATCAACCATCAGGGAGGAACTCGGAGTTCCTTGGCCATGACAGAGGTAGCCTGTTAGGTGGTATTCCCAGGGGGGTAGTGTCAGGTCAGGCCGAAGCCTCTGGGCCGCTGTACCACCTGAAGCAGATGTAGATTATCTGATAAGGATTCCTTTAGAATAGACTCAGACCACGCAGCAATGATCCAAAGCTATTCATGTTTATTGAACAGTGCAAGCATTTCTTATAGACTTCAGTAACAGCATATAGGGTTAAGGGGATGACACGTTAGGACCGCGTCATTTTACACAGTTATACAGAGTTAAACACAGTGTGATTCTGGAAATTCACTAGCTCATAAACAATATTCTATAGTCATAATAAGCTACCATCTGCGAAGACAACAAGGTGCTGGGCCATCTTATTGATACCATATTCTTCTGGGCGTAAGGCAAGGAAACTTCTACAAGGCCGACCAGCTAAGGAAAGTACAATAACAAGAACATAGTTCTCACTACATAATAACCCATTATAATAAAGTCTAATCATTACAAAATGGATGCTAATCATCACAAGATGGCTGCGAGCAACAAGATGGCTTCAGTCAGGTTCACATTACCCCTAACGTAGCCATAGTATTTCAGTGGGCAGAGACCCACAATTGCTGTCTGTCAGCGATCCACATCCCAGGAGTGGACAACTGGGAAGCGGACTTCTTGAGCAGGCAGACTTTTCACCCGGGGGAGTGGAAACTCCATCCGGAAGTGTTTTCCAGCCTGTTTCTCAAATGGGGTCAGCCGGAATTGGATCTCATGGCATTTCGGCAGAATGCCAAGCTTCCGAGGTACGGGTCGAGGTCAAGAGACCCTCAGGCTGTACTGATAGACGCCCTAGCGGTACCTTGGAATTTCAGTCTCGCATACCTATTTCCTCTGTTCGCTCTTCTACCTCGGGTCATTGCTCGAATTAAGCAGGAGAGGGCGTCGGTGATCCTCATTGCACCGGCGTGGCCTCGCAGGATTTGGTATGCAGACCTGGTGGACATGTCATCTCTTCCACCTTGGAGACTTCCATTGAGAAAGGACCTTCTACTTCAAGGGCCCTTCCATCATTCAAATCTAGTTTCTCTGAAGCTGACTGCTTGGAGATTGAAAGCTTAATTTTATCCAAGCATGGATTTTTGGAATCGGTCATTGAGACCATGATTCAGGCTCGTAACCTTTGACTAGAAAGATTTACCATAAGATATGGCGTAAATATCTGTATTGGTGTGAATCCAAGGGCTACTCTTTTGCCCATATTTATCAAGCTCCGTACGGAGCTTGAAGGGCTGTGTTTTTCTGGCGAGTCTTCAGACTCGCCAGAAACACAAGTTATGAAGCAGCGGTCAAAAGACCGCTGCTCCATAACCCTGTCCGCCTGCTCTGAGCAGGCGGACAGACATCGCCGGGAATCAACCCGATCGAGTATGATCGGGTTGATTGACACCTCCCTGCTGACGGCCGAGTCAGCAGGGGGCGGCGTTGCACCAGCAGCTCTTGTGAACTGCTGGTGCAATGTTAAATGCGGAGAGCACATTGCTCTCCGGATTTAGCGAGGTCTTGCGGACCTGATCCGCACAGTCGGATCAGGTCCACAAGACCGTTGATAAATAGAGGCCTTAGAGTAGAGTTAGGATTCCTAGAATTCTATCCTTTCTCCAAGAAGGTTTGGAGAAGGGTTTATCGGCAAGTTCCCTAAAGGGTCAAATATCTGCCTTGTCTATTTTGTTACATAAATGTCTGGCGTTTCTGGGGATATTAAGCACATATAAGAACATAAGGGGTCGCATGAGAGAAATTCATGTGTGGCTAGTGCAGACACAGTGTTTTGCCTTTTTCTTTGTGTCCTCAGACATTGTCAAGTAGAGTTGCTCTGGAGAATCAAAAGAATCGTTTTTGGGCCCAATGATCTTCTGTCATGTAGGAGCACTTCAGCAGAGTGCTGAGGTGCAGAGGTTGTTTTTTTGTTTAGGCAAATTGATCGTTTTTAGCAGTACAAAGCGAAAACGTTTGACAGTTTGCAGCAAAAGATAAAAAGTCTGGTTTAAATTTAAAGAGACATTACCGGTTTTTATAATTATTTTTTCCATATAAATTTGATAATTTTTGTTTGTATTTTGGAAAATTGTTTGAAGGCATGGAACAAGGAGACTTGCAAGATGTCTTCTGTGCTTTATGCTTTAACGCTAATGTGGAACCACCAATCCCTTTTTGTCCTTCATGTATTCAAAGGACTAAGTTATAGGGAAAAAAAAAATTCAGAGCCAATTTCCTCTAAGGCAACCATTGTCCAAGAGTCTAATGATGAGGGTCAATATATGCCGCAGCTTTCTCCCCAAGCGTCCCAAAATGTATCGCCTGCACTTCTGCTATAGCTCCCGCTGGAGTTACTTTAAAAGACATTGCTTCTCTTATACAATTTCTGATGCATTGTCTGCTTTCCCAATGTTGCAGGGCAAACTTAAGAGGAAAACCAGACATTCAGTAAGTTCTGATGCAATTGTTGCAGTTTCGGAGGTACCCTTCCAAGGCCATGAAGAGGAGGGTACTGCTGTTTCATCTGAGGTTGAAGTCTCAGATTCAGAAGGTTCATTGCCTCTGACAGACTCAGAGTTTGTAACTTTTAGATTTAAGCTAGGACACCTCCGCCTGCTACTCAGGGAGGTTTTGGGTTACTTTAGACTATCGTGACTCCATGGTTGGGGTTGCCCCTGCGAAGTCTAGTAAATTAGACAGATATTTCAAAGTTCCTCCTTACTCTGATGTATTTCCGGTTCCAAAGCGAGTTTCGGAGATCGTTACTAAGGAGTGGGAGAGACCAGGCATTCCCTTTTCTCCCTCCCCTATTTTTAAGAAGATGTTTCCTATATCAGACTTTTTCAAGGAGGCTTGGCAAACAGTTCCTAAGGTAGAAGGAGCTATTTCCACTTTAGCCAAGAGAACCACTATTCCCATAGAGGATAGTTGTGCTTTCAAAGACCCTATGGACAAGAAGTTAGAGGGTTTACTTAAAAAGATTTATGTTCACCAGGGTCTACTATTACAGCCTGCGGCGTGCATTGCTACAGTCACTAGTGCAGCAGCATATTGGTTTGATGCTTTGTCAGAGTCTCTCAGGACTGAGACTTCTTTGGAGGATATCCAAGACAGGATAAAAGCTCTGAAGCTCGCTAATTCTTTTATTACGGACGCTTCCCTTCAGATTATCAAACTGGCATCTAAGAGTTCGGGTTTCTCTGTCCTAGCCCGCAGAGCTTTATGGTTAAAACCTTGGTCTGCGGACGTGTCATCCAAGTCTAAGCCTCTAGCGATTCCTTACAAGGGGAAGACCTTGTATGGACCTGGCTTGACGGAAATTATCTCTGATATTACGGGAGGTAAGGGTCATCTCCTTCCTCAGGATAAGAGAAACAGACAAAAGGGACGACAGAGTAATTTTCGTTCCTTTCGAAATTTCAAGGGAAATTCTTCCTCTTCCTCCTCTAAGCAGGAGCAATCTAAGCCTACATGGAGACCCAACCAGTCTTGGAACAAAGGTAAACAATCCAAGAAGCCTGCTATTGAATCCAAAACAGCATGAAGGGCATGCCCCCGATTCGGGCCCGGAACTGGTAAGGGACAGACTTTCCTTCTTCGTTCAGGCTTGGGTTCGGGACGTTCAGGATCCCTGGCATTAGAAATAGTGTCTCAGGGATACAAATTGGAGTTCAAGAGTTTTGCCCCCAGAGGCAGGTTTCTTCTTTCAAAATTATCTGCATACCAGACAAAAAGAGAGGCGTTCTTACATTGTGTAAGAGACCTCTCCGCCCTGGCAGTGATTGTTCCCGTTCCAGTATAGGAACAGGGTCAGGGTTTTTATTCCAATCTGTTTGTGGTTCCCAAAAAGGAGGGAACCTTCAGACCAATTTTAGATCTAAAGGGTCTAAACAAATTTCTCAGGGTTCCGTCCTTCAAGATGGAAACTATTCGTTCCATCCTTCCCTTAATCCAGGAGGGTCAATTCATGACAATTGTGGATTTAAAGGACGCGTACCTACATGTCCCTATTCACAGGGATCATCACAGGTTTCTAAGATTTGCCTTCAAGGACAAACACTTCCAGTTCGTTGCTCTTCCTTTCGGCCTGGCCACTGCATCCAGAAGCTTCACAAAGGTTCTGGGGTCTCTGTTGGCGTTACTTTGGTCACGGGGGAATTGGGGTGGCTCCTTATCTGGACGACATTGTAGTCCAGACACCATCTTATCAACGCGCAAGATCCCACACCGACTTAGTGTTATCTTTCCTGAGAACTCACGGATGGAAGGTAAATTTGAGCAAGAGGAAGCATGGACAAAAAGACCAAGAAAGAATACACAAATAGCACTCTTGTAGTCATCTATGACACATAATGTGTATATATTTAATAAGAGGATAGAATACCAAATGGTAAGGGGAGTACGCTTGAATAATTAAAACATAACTTAACTTTGAGAAAGCCGTGTGAACGGCGAAACATGTTAGGGCAATGGTGAGGAGTCAGGGAGCTCCTGTGTTTGTTAGGGCTAGCTTAACCTGGGGTGACACTCGTTGTTAAACTTACTTGTTCAGCCGCAGCGCTCTTCGGTACATACAAGATTTTCTTACTCTATCACTACTGAGATTATGCAGGAGACACTTATCAGGCAGTATTGAACAAATGGTAGTTGATAATTCTTGTTAACATTAACCTTAATATTATTAAGCACAATGAAGGGCAAAACATTAAATTGCAAAATATTTTGTTAACCTTAGCCTGACAATATTATAGATCTAGATTTAGCACAATGGTAAAATTATAAGCAGCATTGTGACACAAACGGACAATAGAGCAGTCAAGTATTAGCTAGCTAATATTTATACAAATATATCACACGCTACATAACAAAGTGTCTAACTGTAGACAAATATTTAACCCTGTTGTGAAAGCACAGGTATCTGCCAAACACCGCTGTGTTAAAACTGTATAGTAACTATCGAACCGATTCACTAACGCCACAGAGGCAAGCTACACAGCTGTTGGCTGGTAATATAATCACACCTGCTGTATACTTACTTAGCATAAGCACATGCTGTTTGAAAACGTGGTGAAAGTATAGGTGTCGGTCGAACACTACTGTGGTTAACTTGTATAGTAATCATTGAACCGATTCAATAACGCTACAGAAGCAAACCACATAGCTGTTGATTAGCAATATAATCACACATGCTGTACACTTACTCAGCATAAGCATATGCTGTTTTTAACAAACGGTATTATACTCAAACCGAAATATAGAATAATACAGCATTAGGGATGGTTCCTTATACGTCATATGACATATTATACAGCAAATCAATTAATTTCTCCACTAACGTTATTACAATAATGGTTTATTTGTGAATATTAAATCAGATGCTTGCTGGTTAATACCATTATCTTAGATTTAGCACAATCCAGCTAATACTAAGTAATACGTGGCAACCTGGATTTGTCGGCAAGCTTATTGGCATAGGCAAATAGAACCAATATTCTCTGTAATAACTACAAATCAACAGATACTAGCTTTATTTAGTAATTACTACAAATCAAGCGATAGTTGTTCAACTAATCATTTACTACATATATGGTTACAAATCTAACTATCGTGATATGATAAGGTATAATGTTTCAGTCTGAGATATTGAACAGACAAACATGAATACCTAAGTATGCACCAATCACACTGATCGCTAAGTCAATGGTTTTTGCTCTTTTTACATCTATGTGCTCAATGTAATTTCAAACATTTCTTGTTAACAAGTTATTTTGGGTAATAGTTAAACAATATTGGAAACATTTTAACCCTGCAATTAATATATGGTGAATATAACTTTTGGATAACTAACTACTGTGTTGACACGAACTACACAGTGTAATTCTGTTATCTTCAACATTGCAGTGGTTTATCACTCAATAGAGTCCAAGTTACTAATACCCAATCTATATAACAACCCGGAATTGTCACATTCAGACATTATTGTGGTATAAGACATATCTTTTATCACGCCCCAGGCAGCTATTGTTTTTAATTGCACATCCCTTTATTTTATCTCCTGTTTTTTTGCGTATTTAATAAAAGTTATGTTTCTCCAACATAGGTGTGTCCGGTCCACGGCGTCATCCTTACTTGTGGGATATTCTCTTCCCCAACAGGAAATGGCAAAGAGCCCAGCAAAGCTGGTCACATGATCCCTCCTAGGCTCCGCCTACCCCAGTCATTCTCTTTGCCGTTGTACAGGCAACATCTCCACGGAGATGGCTTAGAGTTTTTTAGTGTTTAACTGTAGTTTTTATTATTCAATCAAGAGTTTGTTATTTTAAAATAGTGCTGGTATGTACTATTTACTCAGAAACAGAAAAGAGATGAAGATTTCTGTTTGTATGAGGAAAATGATTTTAGCACCGTAACTAAAATCCATGGCTGTTCCACACAGGACTGTTGAGAGCAATTAACTTCAGTTGGGGGAACAGTGTGCAGTCTCTTACTGCTTGAGGTATGACACATTCTAACAAGACGATGTAATGCTGGAAGCTGTCATTTTCCCTATGGGATCCGGTAAGCCATGTTTATTAAGATAGTAAATAAGGGCTTCACAAGGGCTTATTAAGACTGTAGACTTTTTCTGGGCTAAATCGATTCATTATTAACACATATTTAGCCTTGAGGAATCATTTATTCTGGGTATTTTGATATGATTATATCGGCAGGCACTGTTTTAGATACCTTATTCTTTAGGGGCTTTCCCTAATCATAGTCAGAGCCTCATTTTCGCGCCGGTATGGCGCACTTGTTTTTGAGGACAGCATGGCATGCAGCTGCATGTGTGTGGAGCTCTGATACATAGAAAAGTCTTTCTGAAGGCATCATTTGGTATCGTATTCCCCTTTGGGCTTGGTTGGGTCTCAGCAAAGCAGATTCCAGGGACTGTAAAGGGGTTAAATATAAAAACGGCTCCGGTTCCGTTATTTTAAGGGTTAAAGCTTCCAAATTTGGTGTGCAATACTTTTAAGGCTTTAAGACACTGTGGTGAAATTTTGGTGAATTTTGAACAATTCCTTCATACTTTTTCGCAATTGCAATAATAAAGTGTGTTTAGTTTAAAATTTAAAGTGACAGTAACGGTTTTATTTTAAAACGTTTTTTGTGCTTTGTTATCAAGTTTATGCCTGTTTAACATGTCTGAACTACCAGATAGATTGTGTTCTGACTGTGGGGAAACCAAGGTTCCTTCTCATTTAACTATATGTATTTTATGTCATAAAAAAATTTAGTAAAAATGATGCCCAAGATGATTCCTCAAGTGAGGGGAGTAAGCATGGTACTGCATCATCCCCTCCTTCGTCTACACCAGTCTTGCCCATACAGGAGGCCCCTAGTACATCTAGTGCGCCAATACTCCTTACTATGCAACATTTAACGGCTGTAATGGATAATTCTATCAAAAACATTTTAGCCAATATGCCCACTTATCAGCGAAAGCGCGACTGCTCTGTTTTAGAAAATTCTGTAGAGCATGAGAACGCTGATGATATGGTTTCTGAAGGGCCCCTACACCAGTCTGAGGGGGCCAGGGAGGTTTTGTCTGAGGGAGAAATTTCAGATTCAGGAAACATTTCTCAACAAGCTGAACCTGATGTGATTACTTTTAAATTTAAGTTGGAACATCTCCGCGCTCTGCTTAAGGAGGTGTTATCCAATTTGGATGATTGTGATTATCTGGTCATTCCAGAACCACTATGTAAAATGGAAAAGTTCTTAGAGGCCCCGGGGCCCCCCGAAGCTTTTCCTATATCCAAGCGGGTGGCGTACATTGTTAGTAAAGAATGGGACAGGCCCGGTATACCTTTAGTACCTCCCCCCATATTTATAAAATTGTTTTCCTATAGTCGACCCCAGAAAGGACTGATGGCAGACAGTCCCCAAGGTCGAGGGGGCGGTTTCTACTCTACACAAGCGCGCCACTATACCCATAGAAGATAGTTGTGCTTTCCAAGATCCTATGGATAAAAAATTAGAAGGTCTGCTAAAGATGTTTGTTCAGCAAGGTTCCCTTCTACAACCAATTGCATGCATTGTCCCTGTCACTGCAGCCGCGTGTTTCTAGTTTGATGAGCTAGGAAAGGCGATTATTAGTAATTCTTCTTCTTATGAGGAGATTATGGACAGAATTCGTGCTCTTAAATTGGCTAATTCTTTCACCCTAGACGCCACCTTGCAATTGGCTAGGTTAGCGGCGAAAAAATTCTGGGTTTGCTATTGTGGCGCAGAGCGCTTTGGTTAAAATCTTGGGCAGCGGATGCGTCTTCCAAGAACAAATTGCTTGACATTCCTTTCAAGGGGAAAACACTCTTTGGCCCTGACTTGAAAGAGATTATCTCTGATATCACTGGGGGCAAGGGCCACGCCCTTCCTCAGGATAGGTCTTTTCAAGACCAAAAATAAACCTAAGTTTCGTCCCTTTCGCAGAAACGGATCAGCCCCAAGGGCTACGTCCTCTAAGCAGGAAGGTAATACTTCTCAAGCCAATCCAGCCTGGAGACCTATGCAAGGCTGGAGCAAAGGAAAGCAGGCCAGGAAACCTGCCACTGCTACCAAGACAGCATGAAATGCGGGCCCCCGATCCGGGACCGGATCTGGTGGGGGGCAGACTCTCTCTCTTCGCTCAGGCTTGGGAAAGAGATGTTCTGGATCCTTGGGCGCTAGAAATAGTCTCCCAAGGTTATTCTCTGGGGTTCAAGGGGCTTCCTCCAAGGGGGAGGTTCCACAGGTCTCAGTTGTCTTCAGACCACATAAGAAGACAGGCATTCTTACATTGGGTAGAAGACCTGCTAAAAATGGGAGTGATTCATCCTGTTCCATTAGGAGAACAAGGGATGGGGTTCTACTCCAATCTGTTCATAGTTCCCAAAAAAGAGGGAACGTTCAGACCAATCTTAGATCTCAAGATCTTGAACAAGTTTCTCAAGGTTCCATCGTTCAAGATGGAAACCATTCGAACACTTCTTCCTTCCATCCAGGAAGGTCAATTCATGACCAAGGTGGATTTCAAGGATGCGTATCTACATATTCCTATCCACAAGGAACATCATCGGTTCCTAAGGTTTGCATTCCTGGACAAGCATTTCCAGTTCGTGGCATTTTCTTTCGGATTAGCCACTGCTCCTAGGATTTTCTCATAGGTACTAGGGTCCCTTCTGGCGGTGCTAAGACCAAGGGGCATTGCTGTAGTACCTTACTTGGACGACATTCTGATTCGAGCGTCGTCCCTTCCTCAAGTAAAGGCTCACACGGACATTGTCCTGGCCTTTCTCAGATCTCACGGATGGAAAGTGAACGTGGAAAAGAGTTCTCTATCTCCGTCAACGAGGGTTCCCTTCTTGGGAACTATAATAGACTCCTTAGAAATGAGGATTTTTCTGACAGAAGCCAGAAAAACAAAACTTCTAGACTCTTGTCGGATACTTCATTCCGTTCCTCTTCCTTCCATAGCGCAGTGCATGGAAGTAATAGGTTTGATGGTAGCGGCAATGGACATAGTTCCTTTTGTGCGCATTCATCTAAGACCATTACAACTGTTCATGCTCAGTCAGTGGAATGGGGACTATTCAGACTTGTCTCCGAAGATACAAGTAAATCAGAGGACCAGAGACTCATTCCGTTGGTGGCTGTCCCTGGACAACCTGTCACAAGGGATGACCTTCCGCAGACCAGAGTGGGTCATTGTCACGACCGACGCCAGTCTGATGGGCTGGGGCTCGGTCTGGGGACCCCTGAAAGCTCAGGGTCTTTGGTCTCGGGTAGAATCTCTTCTACCGATAAATATTCTGGAACTGAGAGCGATATTCAATGCTCTCAAAGCTTGGCCTCAGCTAGCGAGGGCCAAGTTCATACATCAACCATCAGGGGGGAACAAGGAGTTCCCTAGCGATGGAAGAAGTGACCAAAATCATTCTATGGGCGGAGTCTCACTCCTGCCACCTGTCTGCTATCCACATCCCAGGAGTGGAAAATTGGGAAGCGGATTTTCTGAGTCGTCAGACATTGCATCCGGGGGAGTGGGAACTCCATCCGGAAATCTTTGCCCAAGTCACTCAACCGTGGGGCATTCCAGACATGGATCTGATGGCCTCTCGTCAGAACTTCAGAGTTCCTTACTACGGGTACAGATCCAGGGATCCCAAGGCGGCTCTAGTGGATGCACTAGTAGCACCTTGGACCTTCAAACTAGCTTATGTGTTCCCGCCGTTTCCTCTCATCCCCAGGCTGGTAGCCAGGATCAATCAGGAGAGGGCGTCGGTGATTTTGATAGCTCCTGCGTGGCCACGCAGGACTTGGTATGCAGATCTGGTGAATATGTCATCGGCTCCACCATGGAAGCTACCTTTGAGAGACCTTCTTGTTCTAGGTCCGTTCGACCCACTCCAGCTGACTGCTTGGAGATTGAACGCTTGATCTTATCAAAGCGAGGGTTCTCAGATTCTGTTATTAATACTCTTGTTCAGGCCTGAAAGCCTGTAACCAGAAAAATTACCACATAATTTGGTATATCTGTTGGTGTGAATCTGCAGGATTCCCTTGGGACAAGGTTAAGATTCCTAAGAGTCTATCCTTCCTTCGAGAAGGATTGGAAAAAGGATTATCTGCAAGTTCCTTGATGGGACAGATTTCTGCCTTGTCTGTGTTACTTCACAAAAAGCTGGCAGCTGTGCCAGATGTTCTAGCCTTTGTTCAGGCTCTGGTTAGAATCAAGCCTGTTTACAAAATTTTGACTCCTCCTTGGAGTCTCAACCTAGTTCTTTCAGTTCTTCAGGGGGTTCCGTTTGAACCCTTACATTCCGTTGATATTAAGTTATTATCTTGGAAAGTTTTGTTTTTGGTTGCAATTTCTTCTGCTAGAAGAGTTTCAGAATTATCTGCTCTGCAGTGTTCTTCTCCTTATCTGGTGTTCCATGCAGATAAGGTGGTTTTGCGTACTAAACCTGGTTTTCTTCCAAAAGTTGTTTCTAACAAAAACATTAACCAGGAGATAGTTGTGCCTTCTTTGTGTCCTAATCCAGTTTCAAAGAAGGAACGTTTGTTGCACAACTTGGATGTAGTTCGTGCTCTCAAATTTTACTTAGCAGCTACTAAGGATTTCAGACAAACTTTGTCTTTGTTTGTTGTTTATTCTGGTAAACGGAGAGGTCAAAAAGCAACTTCTACCTCTCTCTCCTTCTGGATTAAAAGCATTATCCGATTGGCTTATGAGACTGCCGGACGGCAGCCTCCTGAAAGAATCACAGCTCACTCCACTAGGGCTGTGGCTTCCACATGGGCCTTCAAGAACGAGGCTTCTGTTGATCAGATATGTAAGGCAGCGACTTGGTCTTCACTGCACACTTTTTCTAAATTTTATAAATTTGATACTTTTGCTTCTTCTGAGGCTATTTTTGGGAGAAAGGTTTTGCAAGCCGTGGTGCCTTCCAGTTAGGTGACCTGATTTGCTCCCTCCCTTCATCCGTGTCCTAAAGCTTTGGTATTGGTTCCCACAAGTAAGGATGACGCCGTGGACCGGACACACCTATGTTGGAGAAAACAGAATTTATGTTTACCTGATAAATTACTTTCTCCAACGGTGTGTCCGGTCCACGGCCCGCCCTGGTTTTTTTAATCAGGTCTGATAATTTATTTTCTTTAACTACAGTCACCACGGTAACATATGGTTTCTCCTATGCAAATATTCCTCCTTAACGTCGGTCGAATGACTGGGGTAGGCGGAGCCTAGGAGGGATCATGTGACCAGCTTTGCTGGGCTCTTTGCCATTTCCTGTTGGGGAAGAGAATATCCCACAAGTAAGGATGACGCCGTGGACCGGACACACCGTTGGAGAAAGTAATTTATCAGGTAAACATAAATTCTGTTTTTAATTATTCAAGCGTACTCCCCTTACCATTTGGTATTCTATCCTCTTATTAAATATATACACATTATGTGTCATAGATGACTACAAGAGTGCTATTTGTGTATTCTTTCTTGGTCTTTTTGTCCATGCTTCCTCTGTAATTTAAACAATACACAGCACCATTCACCCTGCGATTATATGGAATAAAACCAGCAATCTACTTAGGGTGTAGTCACAATAACTGACAAGGCAGTGCCATTGAAACCCCTTCTTGCTTCAAATTTCAGCAAGAGTTCGCTAGTTCCAGACACAAGAGTCATTTTCTTGGGAACCATAATAGACTCCTTGTCCATGAAGATTTCTCTGACAGAAGTCAGGAGATCAAAGATTATAGATACTAGTCTAGTCCTTCAGTCCACTCCTCGGCCGTCAGTGGCTCAGTGCATGGAGTTAATCGGGCTGATGCTGGCGGCGACGGACATCATCCCGTTTGCTCGTTTTCATCTCAGACCTCTGCAGTTAAACATGCTCAGGCAATGGAACGGAGATTATACAGACTTGTCTCCTCGAATAACTCTGGAGCAGGAGACAAGGGACTCTCTTCAATGGTAGTTGTCGCTGGATCATCTCTTCCAGGGGACCTGCTTTCGCAGACCATCTTGGGTGATTGTGACAACAGACGCCAGCCTTCTGGGGTGGGGAGCAGTCTGGGGCTCCCTAAAGGCTCAGGGAGTTTGAACTCACTCGGAGTCTGTTCTCCCCATAAACATTCTGGAACTGAGAGCCATCTACAATGCTCGCCTGGCCTTAGTTAGCCGCGGTCCAGTTTATCAGGTTCCAATCGGACAACATAACTTCAGTGGCTTACATCAATCATCAGGGAGGAACGAGGAGTTCCTTAGCGATGAAGGAGGTATCCAAGATAATTCAGTCTGCGGAGGCTCATTCTTGCTATCTGTTGGCGATCCATATCCCAGGGGTGGACAACTGGGAGGCGGACTTTCTGAGCAGGCAGACATTTCATCCGGGGGAGTGGGAACTCCATCCGGAAGTGTTCTCCGACCTGATTCTCAAGTGGGGTCAGCTGGAGTTGGATCTCATGGCATCTCATCAGAATGCCAAGCTCCCGAGATAAGGGTCAAGGTCCAGGGACCCCCCAGGCGACACTGATAGATGCCCTGGCGGTTCTTTGGACCTTCAGTCTAGCATACCTATTTCCTCTGTTTGCTCTTCTTCCTCTGGTAATTGCTCGAATCAAACAAGAGAGGGCTTTGGTGATTCTCATAGCACCGGCCTGGCCACGCAGGATTTGGTATGCGGATCTAGTGGAGATGGCATCTCTACCACCTTGGAGACTCCTGTTGAGGAAAGACCTTCTGATTCAAGGGCCCTTCCTTCATCCAAATATAGTTTCTCTGAAGCTGACTGCTTGGAGATTGAACGCTTAATTTTATCCAAGCGGCGGTTTCTGATTCGGTCATAGAGACCATGATACAGGCTTGTAAGCCTGTAACTAGAAGGATTTACCATAAAATTTGGTGTAAATATCTCTATTGGTGCGAATCCAAGGGCTACTCATGGAGTAGAGTTAGGATTCCTAGAAGTTTGTCTTTTCTCCAAGAGGGTTTGGAGAAAGGTTTATCGACGAGTTCCCTAAAGGGTCAAATCTCAGCCTTATCTATTTTTTTACACAAACGTCTGGCGGATGTCCCAGATGTGCAATCATTTTGTCAGGCCTGTGTTCAAACCAGTTACTCCTCCATGGAGTCATAATTTAGTTCTCAAAGTTCTTCAAGGGGCTCCGTTTGAGCCTATGCATTCCTTAGATATTAAGTTGTTATCTTGGAAAGTTTTATTTATTGTTGCTATTTCTTCGGCTTGTAGAGTGTCAGAGCTCTCGACATTACAGTATGAATCTCCTTACCTTATTTTCCATTCAGATAAGGTAGTTTTACGTACTAAATTGGGATTTCTTCCTAAGGTTGTTTCTGATCTGAACATTAATCAGGAGATTGTTGTTCCTTCTTTGTGTACTAATCCTTCTCAGAAGAAACAACTTTTGCACAATTTAGACGTGGTCCGTGCTTTAAAGTTTTACCTGCAGGCGATTAGGGACTTTCGTCAGTCTTCTTCTTTGTGATTTTCTCAGGAAAACGTAAGGGACAGAAATCTGTCAGGAATCCCTGAATAACCCTTTACATGTATATATTTTGTTTTAGTAGACAACCCAAAGTATTGATCTAGGCCCATTTTGGTATATTTCATGCCACCATTTCTCCGCCAAATGCGATCAAATAATAAAAAAAATAGTTTACTTTTTCACAAACCTTTTCACAAACTTTAGGTTTCTCACTGAAATTATTTACAAACAGCTTGTGCTATTATGGCACAAATGGTTGTAAGTGCTTCATTGGGATCCCCTTTGTTCAGAAATAGCAGACAAATATGGCTTTGGCGTTGCTTTTTGGTAATTAGAAGGCTGCTAAATGCCGCTGCGCACCACACGTGTATTATGCCCAGCAGTGAAGGGGTTAATTAGGGAGCTTTGTAGGATTAATTTTAGCTTTATTGTAGAGATCAGCCTCCCACCTTAAATATCCCACCCCCTGATCCCTCCCAAACAGCTCTCTTCCCTCCCCACAATTGTCCGCCATCTTAAGTACTGGCAAAAAGTCTGCCAGTACTAAAATAAAAGGGTATTTTTATTTTTTAATTTTAAAATATAAAATAAATTCTGCCGTGTAGGAT
Organism: Bombina bombina; assembly: GCF_027579735.1. Classification (NCBI taxonomy): domain Eukaryota; kingdom Metazoa; phylum Chordata; class Amphibia; order Anura; family Bombinatoridae; genus Bombina; species Bombina bombina. Next base: position 794,077,741 of record NC_069502.1, on the reverse strand, counting down.
TCCCCCCCCCCCCAACAGCTCTCTAAGCCTCCCCCCTCGACCTATTGGCCTCCATCTTAGGTACTAACAAATTTGCCTTTTTTTTAAATTAAAAATCGAATCCCCCCTATTTTTTGTAGTGTAGCTCCCCCATAACCTACCCCCTCCCGGATCCCTTTTTCAAAACATTTTCCTACTCCCTTTCCCCTCTCCCTCCTTTGCTTTTTACACTATCGGTAAATGTGATTACCGTGCATGTACACGCACGCTCCCCGGCACCCGCCTCCTCACAGGATCCCGGACAGGATCCTGATGCTGCAACAGCAATGGACCGCCCACCCGCCTCCCTGCTAAGGCTACCACCCACCATCGATCGGCACCACCACTGTCAGATGCAGAGAGGCCCTCTAGGCATCAGTAACTCTGCAAATCTATTTCTGCAGTTCCCTACTCGTGGGGCATGCAGAAATAGTGCAATCTCGCTATTTTGAGCGAGATCGCAGCAGAGAGAATCCCAGGACTGCAGTGACGTACAGGGTATGTCGCTGGTCCTTAAGGGCATAATGACCAACGTCGTACAGGGTACCACGGTCGTTAAGGGTTTAATTGACTTCTATGGGGGAATATGTGAACGAGCGCGTGATATTCTAAATTCGGCTTTTTGATCTTGTCGGGTTTCGTGTCGAGAGAGAAAATAGTTTACCTTCAACTCGTGAAACAAGCGCAAACCGTCAAGCGCAAAAAGTTTACTTCTACCGCAATTAACACTCAAGCAGAAGTGTTAATTTGAGCTCCACTCGTAATCTGACCCACACTGTTTTATGATAAAGTTATAAAAACTCGATCATAAGATATAAAAACTGAATCTGCTTTATTTGTACAGATGAAGATAACATTGATATAGTGAAAACTGAGATAACAGAGGATCTGTATACGTGTGATCAGGTGAAGACTGAGGAGGATGAAGTTCCTATAAATACGGCTACAGGTGATTAGCACATATTAAGTAAAGGGAACATTCTGTGATGGTGACATTTTGTCTCATGTAAATAACAGTTATATTTTCTCCTCATCCCACTCGCTTCGGATATACACTGTGCAGCAATGTGGTTCTTAAAGGGACAGTAAACACCTTGAGATTTTTATATAAAATATATAGTTATGTATAATCAAACAACTTTGCAATATAATTGTATTATTTATTTTGCCCCTAGATCTGAAAATCGAGCAATTTCTAATTCTCAGAACATGAAAAGCACCTACTGACTTATCAAATCTATCACTACTATATATTGTTCACTAATTGTCTTTAACTGATAACAACTGCAGATAATGCATTTTATTCTAACTTTATGACAGTGCCTAGCCTGGTACTCAGCTGATTAAAGCCCAGACTGGCTCCTCAAAATAACGAAAAAAATTAGTGGAGTTTGGCTATTGATAATTTATTGTAGGATTTTAATTTGTCTTAAAAACTCTGTACACATTTTGTTAAAGGGACATAAAACACAATATTTTTATTTTATGATTCAGAGAGAGCATACATTTGTAATCAATTTTCCAATTGACTTCTGTTATCTAATTTACTTTGTTCTTTTGATATTCTTTATTGAAGAAGCAGCAATGGGAGCTAGCTGAACACATTGGTAAGCCAATGACTATAGACAAATATTTACTGCCACCAATCAGCAGCAAGCTTCGAGCTCCTGAGCCTACCTAGGTATCCTTTTCAACAAATGTTACCAAGAGAATGAAACAATTTAGATAATATAAGTAAATTGTATGCCCTATCTGAATCATGAAAGAAAAATTTGAGATTTCATGTCCCTTTAAAGGGACATGTTACTTCTAGTCCCGCCATATATCTACATTTTATTACATATGCAAAGCAGAAAGAAGCAGTCTGCCAGGAACGAACAGCAGCTCAATAGCTTGTTCTATGGCCCGGTTGCCACCTGGGACTAGCTTCTTTTTGTCCAATTATGCTTTTCACAGAGGAAAACTTTCCTGTAGCGTATCAGTCTGATCCCGCCGACATGGTCAATCCAGCCCCAAAATACAAGGCAATTCTCCTCTGAACAAGGAACATGACAACCCCAGACGATCATTTAGACCTTATTTGGGCCTCGTCAGTGAGGTGCAGCCATATCCCTCTAAGCCTATTGGGCAAGGAGACCATATCCCTCTAAGCACATTGGGCAAGGAGGCCATATCCCTCTAAGCACATTGGGCAAGGAGTTTTTACATTTTATTACTGTTTGTTCAGGCTAGACATGTGGCAAAAACAGAAGACACCATTCTGATATACTATAGTGGCTGCAATTTTTATTTTATGTTTCCTAAACAGCAGCCATCAGGCAGAGAACTCAGGGGGTTTGTCATGATCTCCCCTTCCATAAATTGTGATCTCAGCAGATTGTTTACCACAAGTAGTTGCTCCCAGATTACTAACAAACACTGCGGTGCTAACCATTCAGTATCAATGTTCAAAAAAGAGTGCAGAGTAATTTTAACTTAAGTCTGTCATATGATTATGTACTGAGAAGCCTTAACTACCAGGTCTGAGCTCCTTCTTCCTTATATGAGGGTCTCTCAGTGACTGCCTTCTTCCCTATTACCCTGTGATCTACCAGAGAAGAAGTTAATTTTACGGCCTGAGGAGTATTACGCCCGTCGTGGAACATACTACTTTATTTCTAATGACACGGTGAGTCAACGGATCATCAGTAATTACTATTGGGAATATCACTCCTGGCCAGCAGGAGGAGGCAAAGAGCACCTCAGCAAAGCTGTTAAGTTTCACTTCCCTTCCCACAACCCCCAGTCATTCATTTTGCCTGCGTTGCAAGGAGGTGGTAAACTTTAGGTCTGAAAGAAGTTTCTTCAATCAAGAGTTTATTATTTTGAAGCAGAGCAGGTTTGCTCTGTCTTCCTGGGGGTTTAGCCGTAGTCTTTCTCATTCTCTTCAGTAGAGCAGTGGTGGCTTTTAAGCATCTGGGAACTTGTGGGGTATAATCCTCACTGCGCCTCCAAAATTATTGTTGCTGCCCTATCTAGGAAGCCTGAGTAGGATTATTCAGTCTTCCTTTTTTTCCCCCACAGGTCCATGTGAGGGAGGAGGCCCTCTCAAACCAGGTGAGCTGCCCTGCTGCCGGGCAGATGTAAGTATCTCATTTTAATTTCTGGGAACTCAGGAATATATGGCACTTCAACAGTTAAGTGGGACAACCAGTAATCCTATTCAGGGTTAATAGGGTTGAGGTAGGCAGTGGATGCAGGCACTGGGGACTAAAAATCTTTATTGTGGCTCAGTTTTTTTTATTCCTGGTTATTCCGGATTGGTGGTATCAGGAGTGTTTCACATTAAGGAGAACATTACATTGTCAGATCTCTGGTGCGAGATGTCTGTCGCCAGCTTTACAGTAATGGAGGCCGGGTTGCAGTTTGGGTACGCCCACGATGAGGAAGGCAGGCTTTTCTGAGGCGGCAAGATAGTTGTGCGCCTTCCGGTTTCTTTGGGAGTTCCGGATCGGAACATTGCAACTCTGCTGAGATTGCATGTTTGTCTGTGTTTGCGTCTCTGGGAAGTCTGGATCGTATATATAAATCTTTTAATACGGTTGCCGGCAGGACAGGTAGACACCTCAGCAAAGAGTGCTGAGGTGAAGAGGCTGCCTGAGGTTCTATAGTGTGCCGTTGCTGCGGTTAAAAATAAAGAACGTTTAAAATTTAAAGTGACAGTAATGTTTTTTTATCATAAATTTTGAAGTAAAATAAAGCAGTTTTCTTTAATTTGTTGGGTTATTGGGTAAAGATGGACCAAGAGGCCCTGCAAAATGTTACATGTAGCTTGTGTTTTGACTCCAATGTGGAACCACCATTCTCTTTTTGTTCCTCTTGTATTGAAAGAACATTATATTACAGGGATAGACATTTTTATTCAGAGCCACCATTAACTAAGGCAGATGCTGTTCAGCGGTCTCCTGATCAAGATATGCCGCAACTTTCTCCTCAAGTGTTCCAAACATTATCGTCCACGCATGCAGTGCCCTGCGCTTCCTCTCACTCTGGTTGGAGTTACTTTGTATGACATTGCTACTCACATATCCTCTGCTGTAACTGATGCGCTGTCTGATTTTACCATGCTGCAGGGAAAGCGCAAGAGGAAATGTAAGGAATCAGTGAGTAAGGTTTCTGACACAGTCGTGGCTATGTCGAATATTCCCTCTCAAAAGTCTGAGTAGCACCTGAGGGTGAAATCTCAGACTAAGACAGTGTAATTCATTCAGCACCTGAGGGTGAAATCTCAGACTAAGGCAGTGTAATTCATTCTTCTGATGATGAAGTTGTATCCTTCAGGTTTAAGCTGGAACACCTCCGTTTGTTACTTAATGAGGTTTTGGCCACCTTGGATGACTCCAACACGACCGTTGTACGACCGTCGTAGTCCATCCCAAGAAGTCTAGTAAGCTAAACAAATACTTTGATGTACCTTCCGCGGTGGAGGTTTTTCCTGTACCAGACCGGGCTACAGAGATTATTGCTCAAGAATGGGAGAGACCTGGTATCCCTTTTCTCCATCCCCCATTTTTAAGAAGAGGTTTCCTATAGCTGACTCTATCAAGGAGTCTTGGCAGACAGTACCCAAGGTTGATGGGGCAATCTCTACCTTGGCTAAGAGAACCACTATCCCCATAGAGGATAGCTGCTGTTTTAAGGATCCTATGGATAAGAAGTTGGAAGGGTTACTTAAGAAGATGTATGTACACCAGGGTTTACAATGGCAACCTGCAGTGTGTATTGCTACCGCCACCAGCGCTGCAGCATACTGGTTTGATGCGTTGTCTGATTCTATTCAGACAGAAACTCCCCTTGAAGAGATCCAGGATAGGATCAAGGCCCTAAAGTTGGTCAATTCCTTTATTACGGATGCTTCTGTACAAGTTATTAAGTTGGGAGAAAAGATTTCTGTCTTTGCCGTACTGGCCCGCAGCGCTTTATGGTTGAAGTCCTGGTCTGCGGATGTGTCGTCTAAGCTTTTGGCAATTCCTTAGAAGGGTAAGACCTTGTTTGAGCCACGTTTGGCTGAAAATTATTTCAGACATTATGGGAGGAATGGGTCATTACCTCCCTCAGGATAAGAGAAATATGCAGAAAGGACATCAGAGTAATTTTTGTTCCTTTCTAAACTTTAAAGGTAAGCCTTCCTCTCCCTCTTCCAAGCAGGAACAGTCCAAGCCTTCCTGGAAGTCCAATCAGTCTTGGAACAAGGGGAAGCAACCTAAGAAGCCCATTAATGACTCAAAGTCAGCATGAAGGGTCTGCCCCCCGATCCGAGAGCAGATCTTGTGGGGGCAGACTTTCTTCGCTCAGGCCTGGGTTTGGGATGTTCCGGATCCCTGGGCGGTGGACATTGTGTCCCAGGGATACAAACTAGAATTTAAGACCCTTCCTCCCAGGGGAAGGTTCCTGATCTCAAGATTATCTGTAGACCACTGTGTCCGGGACCTGTCCGACCTGGGAGTGATAGTTCCTGTCCCAAGACAGGAACAGGGTCTGGGATTTTACTCCAATCTCTTCATGGTTCCCAAAAAAGAGGTGAACTTTCAGACCGATTTTAGACCACAAGAGTCTAAACAAGTTCTTCAGAGTACCGTCCTTCAAGATGGAAACTATTTGTTCCATTCTCCCCTTGGTTTAAGAGGGTCAATTCATGACAACAGTAGATTTAAAGGATGCGTACCTGCATGTTCCCATCCACAGGGATCATCACAAGTTTCTGAGGTTCGTGTTTCTAGACAAACATTTTCAGTTTGTGGCCCTTCCATTTGGCCTTGCCACAGCTCCCAGAATTTTCTCAAAGGTTCTGGGAGCACTGTTGGCGGTACTCCGGTTACGGGGTATTGCAGTGGCGCCTTATCTGGACGACATTCTCGTTCAGGCGCATCTTTTCAACAAGCAAACTCCCACACGGAGATGTTATATTTTCTGTGCTCTCATGGGTGGAAGGTGAATTTGGGAAAGAGTTCCTTGATTCCAGCTACAAGGGTAGTGTTCTTGAGAACATAATAGATTCCTTATCAATGAAAATATTTCTGACAGAGGTCAGAAAAACAAAGATCTTCAACTCTTGTCTTGCTCTTCAGTCCTCTCCTCGGCCGTCAGTGGCCCAATTTATGAAGGTAATTGGTCTGATGGTAGCTGCCATGGACATCATTCCGTTTACCCGGTTCCATCTCAGACCCCTGCAGTTATGCATGCTCAAACATTGGAACAGGGATTATGCAGATCTGTCTCCGCACTTAGATCTGGATCAGGCGACAAGAGATTCTCTTCCCTGATGGTTGTCTCAGGAAAATCTCTCCCAGGGAACCTGTTTCTGCTGACCTACCTGGGTGATCGTGACCACGGATGCCAGCCTGCTGGGATGGAGAGCAGTATGGTGCTCGCTAAAGGCTCAGGGGATGTGGACTCGGGAGGAGTCTGTTTTCCCCATAAACATCTTAGAGCTGAGGGCAATCTTCAATGCTCTTCTGGCTTGGCCTCATTAGCTTAAGCCAGGTTTATCAAGTTCCAGTCGGGCAACATAACTTCAGTGGCTTACATCAACCATCAGGGAGGAACTCTGAGTTCCTTGGCCATGACAGAGGTAGCCAAGATTATTCAGTGGGCGGAGACCCACAACTGCTGTCTATCTGCGATCCACATTCCAGGAGTGGACAACTGGGAAGTGGATTTTCTGAGCAGACAGACCTTTCACCCGGGGGAGTGGGAACTCCATCCGGAGGTGTTTCCTTCCTAAAGTGGTTTCGGCTAGGAACATTAATCAAGAAATTGTTGTTCCTGCTTTGTATCCTAACCCTTCTTCTCATAAAGATTGTTTGCTGCACAACCTAGATGTGGTGCATGCGTTGAAATACTATTTACAGGCGACTAAGGCTTTTCGCCAGTCTTCCACTTTGTCATTTTCTCTGGAAAACGCAAGGGTCAGAAAGCTACGGCTACTTCTCTTTCCTTGTGGCTGAAGAGTATAATTCGCTTGGCCTATGAAACTGCTGGACAGCAGCCTCCTGAGAGAATCACGTCTCATTCCACGAGGGCTGTTTCCTCTTCCTGGGCATTCAAAAATGAAGCTTCTGTGGAACAGATTTGCAAGGCTGCAACTTGGTCCTCTCTACACACTTTTTCAAACTTCTATAAATTTGATACCTTTTCCTTGGCTGAGGCTTCTTTTGGGAGAAAGGTTCTTCAAGCATGTGGTGCCTTCTGTTTAGGTTCCCTGTCTTGTATTTCCCTTATCTGTGTACTCTAGCTTGAGTATTGATTCCCAGTAGTAATTACTGATGATCCGTGGACTCACCGTGTCATTAGAAAGAAAACAAAATTTATGCTTACCAGATACATTTTATTTATTTGACACAGTGAGTCCACAGCCCGCCCTGTTTATTCAGACAGTCTTTTTGTTTTGTAAACCTCAGGAACCTCTGCACCTTGTGTTACTTCCTTTCTCTCCTTTTCCTTCGTTTGAATGACTGGGGGGTTTGTGGGAAGGGAAGTGATACTTAACAGCTTTGCTATGGTGCTCTTTGCCTTTTCCTGCTGGCCAGGAGTGATATTCCCAATAGTAATTACTGATGATGATTTTTCAGAAACAGGAACTATTACTCCCAAGGAACTAAGGTCCCGAACACAATTCAAGAATGCCTCTCTTTTTTTATCTGGTCTGCAGATAATCTTGAGAGAAGAAACCTGCCCCTGGGAGGAAAAGTCTGGAATTCTATTTTTTAACCCTGAGACACTATGTTCACAGCCCAAGAATCTGGGACATCCCGTAGCTAAGCTGGATAAAACAGAGAATGTTTGCCCCCACTTGATCCGATACCGGACCGGGGTTTACCCCTTCAGCTGCGGGCTTCTTAGATTGCTTCCCCTTGTTCCAAGACTGATTGGGTTTCCATGAAGACTTGGATTGTTCCTGCTTGGAAGAGGGAGAGGAAGACTTTCCCTTGGGGTTACGAAAGGAAAGAAAATTACTTTGACGTCCTTTAGATCTATTCTTCTTGTCTTGTGGTAGAAAAGTCCCTTTTCCACCAGTAATGGCAGATATTATTTCTGCCAAACCAGGGCCAAACAAGGTCTTACCCTTGTAAGGAAGTTCTAAAAGCTTTTTTGGATTTCCTACAAGTGAGTCTAAACCTGAAGAGATTCAGACAGAGCATTGAACCAATAAGATGCCGCACTGGACACCATGGCCATACAAACTGCTGGTTGTCACTGAAGGCCTTGATGAACATACATCTTCTTCAAATAAACCTCCAGCTTTTTGTACGTAGGCTCTTTAAAAAGAGCAGCTATCCTCTTTAGGAATAGTAGTTCTCTTAGCCAGAGTAGAAATAGCCACTTCTACTTTAGGGACCGTGCGCCATGGATCTTTGATTGAGTCAGCAACAGGAAACATCTTTTTAAAAACAGGAGGCAGAGAAAACGATATCCCCGGTCTCTCCCATTCCTGCGCAATAATCTCCGTTGCACGGTCTGAAACAGGAAACACTTCCACAGAGGAAGGAACATCAAAGTACATATTAAGTTTAGAGAAGAGTTTAAACAATGGCACTATCAAGGCAATCCCCACTATTATCTAGTAATAGGTGTGGTTTACAATTTACCACACCACTGGATTATATAATAATATAGGTGGTGTGACGACCAAGGTTAACCAACCCTGTGCCAGTCACTTGTTTGGCACAGAAAGGGTTTGTCAGACCCCTAATACTGTCACTAATATGTCACAATCTAGACACATCAGGCAAGCTTCTAATTTAGTTCAGTGGGTGCAAGGGTTAACAACACTCTAAACTCTGTACTAGACTTAAAAGAAATGCCCAAAACTCCCCTTTAATTCCACCCACACTAAACTAACTATGCTGCCACCACTTATGATTTATTAAAGGGGAAATCCTAAGGAAAAACCCAGCTTTACACATTAACTCTCAGAATACAATTTAGCAGAAAATAACCTGAAATATACAGTTCTAATACTCCAGTCCTTTCAGTAACGTTGTTCAATTATTAGACAAAGTTAGGAGGGTTGGAGTAAGTGCGCTAAAAAAGCTAAAGGTATCAGATATAGTCTGAATCCTTCTTAGTGATTGTTTAATTTAAAATTTTAAAATATATTTATAAGAAATTGATCGATGGTCAGAGGAAAGAAGTGTAATAATAATAATTATATGTGCTGAAATTACTCTATTAATAATTTTAGTTAAAATCTCTGTGTAAAAAATCTCTGTGTGGAAAATCTCTGTTGTAAAAAATGTATAATAATATAACTTAAAAAATATCTCTGTGAAAAAACTCTCTGTGAAAAAATCTCTATGAAAAAATACTAGTGATGAAAAAGCTTATATATGTGAAAATGAATCCCAAAAACTGATAATCAAACTAAATAGTCAGGAAACCAAACGCCAAAATAAAAAATCCAAATATAAAAACGTGATAGTATCAGTGGCAATTCCTAAACATATATGTTAACAAGTTGCATACAATAATTAGCAGGTGCCCATAATCTCTATGAAAGAATCTAAACACATGTATAATTCTAAAACTATTTATTATAAAGATAAAAGAAATTTAAAATTCAACAAGGGGACGTCTCCCCAAATTATACCAACATAACAAATAAATAAAAATACTTAAATGAAACGATCTCTGACAGTGATCAACAAATTACCAGGGACTGTGTATCACAGGAATACAAATGTTACTTTGTTAAAAAACTCTGGTTGTTACTTTTAAGATCCCGGATCAAGTCTTTTACATAAAAGCAAACCAGGTGAATGTAAAAAATGGCTATGCAAGTGCCGTAGTTGATTATGTTTGCAAACAAATTTTATGCCTTGTAGGAATGTTTTTAAACTTCCTTTCTTGATGGTGCAGTTTTTTTTTACTGTTAACTTGTATATTTCAATTCCTTTTTACCTTTGAATTTTAGGAGATCCTCTGGAGCCGATGTCTAACGGTTATCCCCACACTCGGTCAGTACGCCGCATGTGTCTTGGCGTCTGACGTCATCAGTGTATTTTCCGGCTGTCAGAAAAAAGGTTTTGCGGCTGGAGCAGATGTTATATCCAAATGTAGTTTAGGAGATAAATTTGTTATTTGGTCGTTGATATGGTTCCCTGCACCTAGTGCTAATGCACGCAGGGATAGAGCTCAAAATACAAAAAAGGCAAAGTATCAAAAATAACCCGGGTTACTATCAGAAGATGGTGTAGAATTGTTTAGAGTTCAGATGTCATCATCTGTAGGAGCAGCACCGTCACTTAGATCAACGCGTTTCGCTCACCTGGGAGCTTTATCAAGATACAGGTGACTGGCAAAAGGTTTTCTTATATAGGTCACAGGTAGTTCTGATTGGTTCTTTCTTGATGCTTTTTTGTTAAGGTGGAATTCTCAAAGAAGATGATATATTAGGTGAAAAAATCTCTGATTACCCCAAATTTGTCTTTAAAAAAGTTGCCAACCTAAAAACACTTCTAGCCCTGAGTGAACTGAAAAAAACAAAGAAAACTATTTTAAAGCAAAGAGAGCTAACTGGTAAAGAGATTATGGGTTTCTTCCCTTGCTATTCATGTAAGGCCTGTAGTCACAGCAGTAAAGTGAAAAATATTGAAATTAACAGTGCCATAAGACCTCTTACCATTCAAGACACTATAAGATGTACCAATAAAAATATAATCTATGTTCTCAAGTGCTCCTGTAATCTTTTTTATTTTGGAGAAACCACAAGAATGGTGAGAGATCTCATAAGAGAACATATTGGTAATATTAAAAATGGCAAAGATGACACCCACTTATATAAACATTTTAAATTAATTCATAAAGGTAACACTAAACATCTAAGATATTGGGCTGTAAAAAAAGTACATAGACATTGGAGAGGTGGGAATATAGAGAAGAAATTATTAATAAAAGAGGCTGAACTGATCTATAAATATGATACTCTATACCCCAAAGGTCTAAACTCCGAATTAGACTTCTCACCATTCCTTTTTGAATAAAGAAACCGCAACAAATTTAAACTGATGTAACACCTATAATATAAAATAAAGTAAGCTCTCCCCCCTCCTTGGAAGAGATAAGTTAGCCTTTTTACAAAAATAAGATTCACATATAAAAATATGTAGAATATGTAGATATGCTGTATGTGGAAATAGATGTGTAATACCTTGATATTATATTTATAAAGTTTTTATTGGAGGGTTGGTTAAAGCTATAACTGAGTAGGATTTTATATTGCATTTTTAAGGGACTGTAAAATAACTGTGAAGAAAAACTGATAAAATGTATGTAATTATGAAAAAAAGAACAAAGATCCGGAATGAGAATTAATAATTCTCTATTGAAAAAAAAGAAAAAAAGAATTCCACCTTAAGATCCTGGATATATATAAGAAGTATGAACAGATAATACATATAATGCCACCTTAACATAATTTAACAAAGGGGTATTTATGCCTTGTTTGATTTAAAGATTTCCACCTTAAGAATCTGGACACATATAAGGAGTAAGATACCCGTATGGAGATAATACCTGTAATTCCACCTTAACAAAAAAGCATCAAGAAAGAACCAATCAGAACTACCTGTGACCTATATAAGAACACCTTTTGCCAGTCACCTGTATCTTGATAAAGCTCCCTGGTGAGCGAAACGCGTTGATCTAAGTGACTGTGCTGCTCCTACAGATGATGACATCTGAACTCTAAACAATTCTACACCATCTTCTGATAGTAACCCGGGTTATTTTTGCTACTTTGCCTTTTTTGTATTTTGAGCTCTATCCCTGCGTGCATTAGCACTAGGTGCAGGGAACCATATCAACGACCAAATAACAAATTTATCTCCTAAACTACATTTGGATATAACATCTGCTCCAGCCGCAAAACTTTTTTTCTGACAGCCGGAAAATACACTGATGACGTCAGACGCCAAGACACATGCAACGTACTGACCGAGTGTGGGGATAACCATTAGACATCGGCTCCAGAGGATCTCCTAAAATTCAAAGGTAAAAAGGAATTGAAATATACAAGTTAACAGTAAAAATTGACTGCACCATCACGAAAGGAAGTTTAAAAACATTCCTACAAGGCATAAAATTTGTTTGCAAACATAATCAACTACGGCACTTGCATAGCCATTTTTTACATTCACCTGGTTTGCTTTTATGTAAAAGACTTGATCCGGGATCTTAAAAGTAACAACCGGAGTTTTTTAACAAAGTAACATTTGTATTCCTGTGATACACAGTCCCTGGTAATTTGTTAATCACTGACAGAGATCGTTTCATTTAAGTATTTTTATTTATTTGTTATGTTGGTATAATTTGGGGAGACGTCCCCTTGTTGAATTTTAAATTTCTTTTATCTCTATAATAAATAGTTTTAGAATTATACATGTGTTTAGATTCTTTCATAGAGATTATGGGCACCTGCTAATTATTGTATGCAACTTGTTAACATATATGTTTAGGAATTGCCACTGATACTATCACATTTTTATATTTGGATTTTTTATTTTGCCGTTTGGTTTCCTGACTATTTAGTTTGATTATCAGTTTTTGGGATTCATTTTCACATATATAAGCTTTTTCATCACTAGTATTTTTTCATAGAGATTTTTTCACAGAGAGTTTTTTCACAGAGATATTTTTTAAGTTATATTATTATACATTTGTTACAACAGAGATTTTCCACACAGAGATTTTTTAAACAGAGATTTTAACTAAAATTATTAATAGAGTAATTTCAGCACATATAATTATTATTATTACACTTCTTTCCTCTGACCATCGATCAATTTCTTATAAATATATTTTAAATTAAACAATCACTAAGAAGGATTCAGACTATATCTGATACCTTTAGTTTTTTTAGCGCACTTACTCCAACCCTCCTAATTTTAAACTATCTTGAAAAGAACGAAGGATCTTTTCATCTTGTAAGTGGTGTGGTATCCTCCTTATACCAGCGCTCTACTGATATCTCTTAGACTATAATTATTAGACAAAGGCCAAAGCTTAATAAAGGAATTATTTATTATGCCACAAATATTATGCACAATGCAATATTAATAAAAAGTTGTTACAAATACAATTACACACAGCAAACAGGTTAAAATAAATCAAGTTGCCTGACCCCCCCCAAAAAACCCCCCCTCACTTTTATGATCTTCAATAGACTCTAAGACTTTGCCTGAAATTATAGAACCCATTATAATTTCTGCTAGATACATCCATTTTCATCTAGACTCAAAGGCCAATCTCTTAATTACATTGTGAGAATCAATTTGATACCAAATATGACATGGTTGCCATTTTTCCCTTCATTTAATGTCCTAATATGTTTTAAACACATATCTACATTGTACCAATGTCCTTTTATTGACCTCATCAGGATAATGAGGCACTGTTTTGTATCATACCCTCTGCTGACAGTTTGACTGGATTTATGACTCAATGCATACACAATAACATTTGGTGGAATGGGCCTTACAAACTATTTATGAGGGGTTCTGGCACATCAAATAGAAATCATGTGCTTACTTAACACAGCACACAGTTCTTAAAAAAAACCCCCAATTGTTTTTAGTTCACAAACTAAACAGAATTAACCCCTTAGCAGCTAAATCCTGAGGTATTCGTGACAGGTGGGTTGGTGCTTGTACATGAAATTATGAACTAAGCAAGGATGATGTGGAAGTATAGAAACTATCCACAGGACAGCATGCACATCTAGCACTCTATGCCCAGACTCGGGGGTGGTACTATTTTGGGATTTTAAAATGTAACTTTCTCCAACATAGGTGTGTCCGGTCCACGGCGTCATCCTTACTTGTGGGATATTCTCTTCCCCAACAGGAAATGGCAAGAGCCCAGCAAAGCTGGTCACATGATCCCTCCTAGGCTCCGCCTACCCCAGTCATTCTCTTTGCCGTTGTACAGGCAACATCTCCACGGAGATGGCTTAGAGTTTTTTAGTGTTTAACTGTAGTTTTTATTATTCAATCAAGAGTTTGTTATTTTGAAATAGTGCTGGTATGTACTATTTACTCAGAAACAGAAAAGAGATGAAGATTTCTGTTTGTATGAGGAAAATGATTTTAGCAACCGTAACTAAAATCCATGGCTGTTCCACACAGGACTGTTGAGAGCAATTAACTTCAGTTGGGGGAACAGTGTGCAGTCTCTTGCTGCTTGAGGTATGACACATTCTAACAAGACGATGTAATTGCTGGAAGCTGTCATTTTCCCTATGGGATCCGGTAAGCCATGTTTATTACGATCATAAATAAGGGCTTCACAAGGGCTTATTAAGACTGTAGACTGTTTCTGGGCTAAATCGATTCATTATTAACACATATTTAGCCTTGAGGAATCATTTTATCTGGGTATTTTTGATATAATAATATCGGCAGGCACTGTATTAGACACCTTATTCCTTAGGGGCTTTCCCAAAGCTTAAGCAGAGCCCTCATTTTCGCGCCGGTGTGGGCGCACTTGTTTTTGAGAGGCATGGCATGCAGTCGCATGTGAGAGGAGCTCTGATACTTAGAAAAGACTTTCTGAAGGCGTCATTTGGTATCGTATTCCCCTTTGGGCTTGGTTGGGTCTCAGCAAAGCAGATACCAGGGACTGTAAAGGGGTTAAAGTTTTAAAACGGCTCCGGTTCCGTTATTTTAAGGGTTAAAGCTTCCAAATTTGGTGTGCAATACTTTTAAGGCTTTAAGACACTGTGGTGAAAATTTGGTGAATTTTGAACAATTCCTTCATGTTTTTTTCGCAATTGCAGTAATAAAGTGTGTTCAGTTTAAAATTTAAAGTGACAGTAACGGTTTTATTTTTAAAACGTTTTTGTACTTTGTTATCAAGTTTATGCCTGTTTAACATGTCTGAACTACCAGATAGACTGTGTTCTGAATGTGGGGAAGCCAGAATTCCTATTCATTTAAATAAATGTGATTTATGTGATAATGGACAATGATGCCCAAGATGATTCCTCAAGTGAGGGGAGTAAGCATGGTACTGCATCATTCCCTCCTTCGTCTACACGAGTCTTGCCCACTCAGGAGGCCCCTAGTACATCTAGCGCGCCAATACTCCTTACTATGCAACAATTAACGGCTGTAATGGATAATTCTGTCAAAAACATTTTTAGCCAAAATGAACCCTTGTCAGCGTAAGCGTGGCTGCTCTGTTTTAGATACTGAAGAGCATGACGACGCTGATATTAATATCTCTGAAGGGCCCCTAACCCAGTCTGATGGGGCCAGGGAGGTTTTGTCTGAGGGAGAAATTACTGATTCAGGGAACATTTCTCAACAGGCTGAACCTGATGTGATTGCATTTAAATTTAAGTTGGAACATCTCCGCATTCTGCTTAAGGAGGTATTATCCACTCTGGATGATTGTGAAAAGTTGGTCATCCCCAGAGAAACTATGTAAAATGGACAAGTTCCTAGAGGTAGCCGGGGCTCCCAGAAGCTTTTCCTATACCCAAGCGGGTGGCGGACATTGTTAATAAAGAATGGGAAAGAATATTTCGTCCCTCCCCCCATATTTAAAAAATTGTTTCCTATGGTCGACCCCAGAAAGGACTTATGGCAGACAGTCCCCAAGGTCGAGGGAGCGGTTTCCACTTTAAACAAACGCACCACTATACCCATAGAGGATAGTTGTGCTTTCAAAAGATCCTATGGATAAAAAATTAGAAGGTTTGCTTAAAAGATGTTTGTTCAGCAGGGTTACCTTCTACAACCAATTTCATGCATTGTCCCTGTCGCTCACAGCCGCATGTTTCTGGTTCGATGAGCTGATAAAGACGCTCGATAGTGATTCTCCTCCTTATGAGGAGATTATGGACAGAATCAATGCTCTCAAATTGGCTAATTCTTTCACCCTAGACGCCACTTTGCAATTGGCTAGGTTAGCGGCTAAGAATTCTGGGTTTGCTATTGTGGCGCGCAGAGCGCTTTGGTTGAAATCTTGGTCGGCTGATGCGTCTTCCAAGAACAAGCTACTAAACATTCCTTTCAAGGGGAAAACGCTGTTTGGCCCTGACTTGAAAGAGATTATCTCTGATATCACTGGGGGTAAGGGCCACGCCCTTCCTCAGGATCGGCCTTTCAAGGCAAAAAATAGACCTAATTTTCGTCCCTTTCGTAAAAACGGACCAGCCCAAAGTGCTACGTCCTCTAAGCAAGAGGGTAATACTTCTCAAGCCAAGCCAGCTTGGAGACCAATGCAAGGCTGGAACAAGGGAAAGCAGGCCAAGAAAACCTGCCACTGCTACCAAGACAGCATGAAATGTTGGCCCCCGATCCGGGACCGGATCTGGTGGGGGGCAGACTCTCTCTCTTCGCTCAGGCTTGGGCAAGAGATGTTCTGGATCCTTGGGCGCTAGAAATAGTCTCCCAAGGTTATCTTCTGGAATTCAAGGGACTTCCCCAAGGGGGAGGTTCCCACAGGTCCTCAGTTGTCTTCAGACCACATAAAAAGACAGGCGTTCTTACATTGTGTAAGAAGACCTGTTAAAAATGGGAGTGATTCATCCAGTTCCATTAAGAGAACAAGGGATGGGGTTCTACTCCAATCTGTTCATAGTTCCCAAAAAAGAGGGAACGTTCAGACCAATCTTAGATCTCAAGATCTTAAACAAGTTTCTCAAGGTTCCATCGTTCAAGATGGAAACCATTCGAACTATTCTTCCTTCCATCCAGGAAGGTCAATTCATGACCACGGTGGATTTAAAGGATGCGTATCTACATATTCCTATCCACAAGGAACATCATCGGTTCCTAAGGTTCGCATTCCTGGACAAACATTACAGTTCGTGGCGCTTCCTTTCGGATTAGCCACTGCTCCAAGGATTTTCACAAAGGTACTAGGGTCCCTTCTAGCTGTGCTACGACCAAGGGGCGTTGCGGTAGTACCTTACTTGGACGACATTCTGATTCAAAGCGTCGTCCCTTCCTCAAGCAAAGGCTCACACGGACATCGTCCTGGCCTTTCTCAGATCTCACGGATGGAAAGTGAACGTGGAAAAGAGTTCTCTATCCCCGTCAACAAGGGTTCCCTTCTTGGGAACAATTATAGACCTCCTTAGAAATGAGGATTTTTCTGACAGAGGTCAGAAAAACAAAACTTCTAGACTCTTGTCGGATACTTCATTCCGTTCCTCTTCCTTCCATAGCTCAGTGCATGGAAGTGATCGGGTTGATGGTAGCGGCAATGGACATAGTTCCTTTTGCGCGCATTCATCTAAGACCATTACACCTGTGCATGCTCAGTCAGTGGAATGGGGACTATACAGACTTGTCTCCGAAGATACAAGTAAATCAGAGGACCAGAGACTCACTCCGTTGGTGGCTGTCCCTGGACAACCTGTCACAAGGGATGACATTCCGCAGACCAGAGTGGGTCATTGTCACGACCGACGCCAGTCTGATGGGCTGGGGCGCGGTCTGGGGATCCCTGAAAGCTCAGGGTCTTTGGTCTCGGGAAGAATCTCTTCTACCGATAAATATTCTGGAACTGAGAGCGATATTCAATGCTCTCAAGGCTTGGCCTCAGCTAGCGAGGACCAAGTTCATACGGTTTCAATCAGACAACATGACAACTGTTGCGTACATCAACCATCAGGGGGGAACAAGGAGTTCCCTAGCGATGGAAGAAGTGACCAAAATCATTCGATGGGCGGAGTCTCACTCCTGCCACCTGTCTGCTATCCACATCCCAGGAGTGGAAAATTGGGAAGCGGATTTTCTGAGTCGTCAGACATTGCATCGGGGGAGTGGGAACTCCATCCGGAAATCTTTGCCCAAGTCACTCACCTGTGGGGCATTTCCAGACATGGATCTGATGCCTCTCGTCAGAACTTCAAAGTTCCTTGCTACGGGGCCAGATCCAGGATCCCAAGGCGGCTCTAGTGGATGCACTAGTAGCACCTTGGACCTTCAAACTAGCTTATGTGTTCCCGCCATTTCCTCTCATCCCCAGGCTGGTAGCCAGGATCAATCAGGAGAGGGCGTCGGTGATCTTGATAGCTCCTGCGTGGCCACGCAGGACTTGGTATGCAGATCTGGTGAATATGTCATCGGCTCCACCTTGGAAGCTACCTTTGAGACGAGACCTTCTTGTTCAGGGTCCGTTCGAACATCCGAATCTGGTTTCACTCCAGCTGACTGCTTGGAGATTGAACGCTTGATTTTATCGAAGCGAGGGATTCTCAGATTCTGTTATCGATACTCTTGTTCAGGCCAGAAAGCCTGTAACTAGAAAGATTTACCACAAAATTTGGAAAAAATATATCTGTTGGTGTGAATCTAAAGGATTCCCTTGGGACAAGGTTAAGATTCCTAGGATTCTATCCTTCCTTCAAGAAGGATTGGAAAAAGGATTATCTGCAAGTTCCCTGAAGGGACAGATTTCTGCCTTGTCGGTGTTACTTCACAAAAAGCTGGCAGCTGTGCCAGATGTTCAAGCCTTTGTTCAGGCTCTGGTTAGAATCAAGCCTGTTTACAAACCTTTGACTCCTCCTTGGAGTCTCAATTTAGTTCTTTCAGTTCTTCAGGGGGTTCCGTTTGAACCCTTACATTCCGTTGATATTAAGTTATTATCTTGGAAAGTTTGTTTTTAGTTGCAATTTCTTCTGCTAGAAGAGTTTTCAGAATTATCTGCTCTGCAGTGTTCTCCTCCTTATCTGGTGTTCCATGCAGATAAGGTGGTTTTACGTACTAAACCTGGTTTTCTTCCAAAGTTGTTTCTAACAAAAACATTAACCAGGAGATTATCGTACCTTCTCTGTGTCCGAAACCAGTTTCAAAGAAGGAACGTTTGTTGCACAATTTGGATGTTGTTCGCGCTCTAAAAATTCTATTTAGATGCTACAAAGGATTTTAGACAAACATCTTCCTTGTTTGTTGTTTATTCAGGTAAAAGGAGAGGTCAAAAAGCAACTTCTACCTCTCTCTCTTTTTGGATTAAAAGCATCATCAGATTGGCTTACGAGACTGCCGGACGGCAGCCCTCCCGAAAGAATCACAGCTCATTCCACTAGGGCTGTGGCTTCACATGGGCCTTCAAGAACGAGGCTTCTGTTGATCAGATATGTAGGGCAGCGACTTGGTCTTCACTGCACACTTTTACCAAATTTTACAAGTTTGATACTTTTGCTTCTTCTGAGGCTATTTTTGGGAGGAAAGGTTTTGCAAGCCGTGGTGCCTTCCATTTAGGTGACCTGATTTGCTCCCTCCCTTCATCCGTGTCCTAAAGCTTTGGTATTGGTTCCCACAAGTAAGGATGACGCCGTGGACCGGACACACCTATGTTGGAGAAAACAGAATTTATGTTTACCTGATAATTTCTTTCTCCAACGGTGTGTCCGGTCCACGGCCCGCCCTGGTTTTTTAATCAGGTCTGATAATTTATTTTCTTTAACTACAGTCACCTCGGTACCATATGGTTTCTCCTATGCAAATATTCCTCCTTAACGTCGGTCGAATGACTGGGGTAGGCGGAGCCTAGGAGGGATCATGTGACCAGCTTTGCTGGGCTCTTTGCCATTTCCTGTTGGGGAAGAGAATATCCCACAAGTAAGGATGACGCCGTGGACCGGACACACCGTTGGAGAAAGAAATTTATCAGGTAAACATAAATTCTGTTTTTATTAAATACTAGTTAAAATATGTACAAATACAAACAAAACACACTGTGGATTAAAATAAACAAAGTATGCTAAGTCCTGTCAGTAAGAATCAAGTGTTGACACCACATAGAAATAAATGCCTATAGTATTCGAATAATAGGTGTCATACTATATCGTAGTATATTAAAATGTATGATGTCTCTAAGCAGAGAGGTAGATTGGCAAGGTGATGCTAATCTCCTGTTTGTTAAAGGGACAGTCTAGGCCAAAATAAACTTTCATGATTCAGATAGGGCATGCCATTTTAAACAATTTTCCAATTTACTTTTATCACCAATTTTGCTTTGTTAACTTGGTATTCTTAGTTGAAAGCTTAACCTAAGAGGTTCATATGCTAATTTCTTAGACCTTGAAGGCCACCTCTTTTCAGAATGCATTTTAACAGTTTTTCACCACTAGAGGGTGTTAGTTCATGTATTTCATATAGATAACACTGTGCTCGTGCACGTGAGGTTATCTGGGAGCAGGCACTGATTGGCTAAACTGCAAGTCTGTCAAAAGAACTAAAATAAAGGGGCAGTTTGCAGAGGCTTAGATACAAGATAATCACAGAGGTTAAAAGTGTATTAATATAACTGTGTTGGTTATGCAAAACTGGGGAATGGGTAATAAAGGGATTATCTATATTTTAAAACAATACAAATTCTGGTGTAGACTGTCCCTTTAAGTATAATAGGCTGTTAGCGGGATCCCTGAATAAATATTCCTGTATGTGTTATTCAGATATATGGTCCATAATCATAAACAGTGAGATCTCTCTAATATGGTATGATCTCTGTTTCCAGTGGATGGGATCACTTGCGCTTGCGTATGTTGGGTTTAAACACTGGACATGAATTCAATAGCTTGCGTAAGTTGGGTCTCAACACTAGACACAAATTTAATAGTATGTGTATAAGGATTGTATAAGGATGCTCACTGTCTGGTAATACCTATCCAGATAGATCATGTATATATTTAGGTTTCCTACTGAGATAAATACATCATATGCATCAGATCAAATTGTACTGTATCTAGCTGAACCAAAGTATTACACGGTATAGACTGTTAGACCACTGTTTTCGGATTTATATTATTGCATATACTCATGCTCGTGTCATCAGGTTGTTGGATGAATTCAAAATGTCTGTTTACATACATAATGGGATTACTACTGACTGATATAACAGAAACATTACTTGGTTATATAGTGTGTTTGGGTGGGTCTACAGTCTCGGTAGCTTGTTGTAGGCGTCCTGCATACCTATTAAGTGTTTATTTTGATTGTAACGTTAAGTTAGTTATACTCGGGTACCAAAAACAAGCTTTCCTAGGAAGTACCGTTAATTCCATGATAGTATCTCATGATACATAAAACATTTTTTATTTTATTTTATTGATACTTTGTATTGTGTCAATGCTTATGTTATTGTGGGAGAGTACCCCCTTGACAGCGTGTTATAAAACTGTTGTATTTGGGTCTGTCCTTATTAGACTTATATAGGCGTCCGATTTTCTAGGAGCTCATTGCACCAATTGTATATTGGTTTCTTTCATGTAATTGGCAAGAGTCCATGAGCTAGTGACGTATGGGATATACAATCCTACCAGGAGGGGCAAAGTTTCCCAAACCTCAAAATGCCTATAAATACACCCCTCACCACACCCACAATTCAGTTTTTACAAACTTTGCCTCCTATGGAGGTGGTGAAGTAAGTTTTTGTGCTAAAATTTCTACGTTGATATGCGCTTCTCAGCATTTTTGAAGCCAGATTCCTCTCAGAGTGCATGCAGTGAATGTCAGAGGGATGTGAAGGGAGTATCGCCTATTGAATTCATTGGTTTTCCTCACGGGGAACTATTTCATATTTTCTGTTATCGGTCATAGAGATTCATCTCCTACCTCCCTTTTCAGATCGACGATATTACTCTCATATTTCATTACCTCTACTGATAACCGTTTCAGTACTGGTTTGGCTATCTGCTATATGTGGATGGGTGTCTTTTGGTAAGTATGTTTTCATTACTTAAGACACTCTCAGCTATGGTTTGGCACTTTATGTATTTATATAAAGTTCTAAATATATGTATTGTACTTATATTTGCCATAATTCAGGTTTTTCAGTATATTTCCTTTTTGCAGACTGTCAGTTTCATTTCTAGAAATGCTTTTTTATGAAAATGTATTTCTTACCTGGGTATAGTCTCTTTTTCAAATTGACTGTCTTTTTAATTCGCGGGCAGAATTAGGCTCGCAAGGGCGCAAAATGCCAAAGTTTATTGCGTCATTCTTGGCGCAAAGTTACGTTCGTTGACGCAAATCCGTCTTTTCCGGCGTCTTCGTTGACGCCGAGTCCTTCACAAGGTTGCATCATCTATGACGCAAGTGTGTCGTTTTTAGATTTTTTGGCGCCAAAAAATATTTTTCTGTTTGTTGTGCGTCATACTTGGCGCCAAATATTTTCATTATTTAAGCCCCCATTCCTATTTGCCTCTTGCCTTTTTCTATGTCAGAGGACTGTGCTGTTTGCATTTTTTCCCATTCCTGAACTGCCATATAAGGAAATTGATAATTTTGCTTTATATGTTGTTTTTTTCTCTTACATTTGCAAGATGTCTCAATCTGATCCTGTCTCAGAATTCACTGTTGGATTCCTGCTTCATGATAACAGTTCGACCAAAGCTAAGTGCATTTGTTGTAAACTTGTGGAGATTATACCTCCCAGCTGTGGTTTGTAATAGTTGTCATGATAAACTTTTACATGCAGAAAATGTATCCATCAGTAGTAGTTCATTACCTGTTGCTGTTCCCTCAACATCTAATGCACAAGATATAGCTGTAAATTTAAAATAATTTATTTCTGATTCTAATCAGAAGGCTTTGTCTGCCATTCCGCCTTCCAATAAATGTAAAAGGTCTTTTAAAACTTCTAATAGAGTTGATGAAATTTCAAATGACCGGCAACATACTGATTTATCTTTCTCTGATGAGGATATATCTGATTCAGAAGATCCTGCCTCAGATATTGACACTGACAAATCCTCTTATTTATTTAAAATGGAGTATATTCGTTCTTTATTAAAAGAAGTGTTGATTACATTGGATATGGAGGAAACTAGTCCTCTTGATATTAAAACTAGTAAACGTTTAAATTCTGTTTATAAACCTCCTGGGGTTATTCCAGAGGTTTTTCCAGTTCCTGATGCTATTTCTGATATGATTTCTAAAGAATGGAATAGACCTGGTACTTCTTTTATTCCTTCTTCAAGGTTTAAAAAATTATCTGCCATCTCTCTTAGCTCCTGGTCGGACCATGATTTAGTCACAGCTGACTTATATCCCTCAGACAAACCATTACCCAGAACTAATTGGTGCCTTCCCCTGCACGTCTTTGCGGACATCCCATTTCGGGAAGAACTGAGACGAGACCTGGCAGACAGACTTCTGACGACATTCTTTGGGGCGCTATTAAAGCGACGGTTAGGGGTCTTATTATCCACAAACAGTCACTTGAGAAAGCTGGCTGGCCTAACACTAGCGCAGACGCACACTAAACTTCAGATCTTAGAATCTAGTAACCGGGCCTCTATCTCCGTAGAAACGGCAGAACAAATCTCGAATGTCTGGGATCATATTAACCGACTAGAATTAATCTGCACCCAGCAAAACCTCTCCAAACTAAAGCAACTCTTCTACCATAAGGGAAACAGAGCTGACACCATGCTGGCCAACAAATTACGACACAAACACAGTACTTATCGCATACCTCAAATTCACCACAATAACAAATTGTATAAAAAAACATCCCAGATAGGAGAAAGCTTTGCTGACTTCTATTCCAAACTATATAATATAGAATAAATTGAATTCAAGAATTTTTCAGAGACATAATCAGTGCAAACACCATAAAAATAAATAGTTCTATGGTGAAATCAACTCCACTCAATAGTCCCACTTCAGCGGATATCACCAGGTCATAACTTATCACAATATTCCAAGTAATATGTAGCAAAAGGACTTACCACACTGAAGAAATCTCAAGATTATAGAGGAAAGTCACTTGCAAGCTGCAAGCTCCATGTCACTGCAGCTTAGCATTCTCCTTCAGTTACAAAACAAGTGTTTACCAGAAATACTTGCAGAGTGTAGCCTCTTTGATTCACCGGATAGTAACACAAGTGAAAGCTGCATATGACACTGAAACTGCTAGGGCTCTCCAAACCCTTGTTCTCAAAATGTGTATAAACAAAACAGGATATTGAAATTCCAGTGAAAGAAAGTTAGCTGTGGTGTCTTATCTGTTTGCTGTGCCTGTCCAGCTATTTTAATGCAAGTATGGAATAAAATGTACTTTTAACTTTATAATCTCTCCCTGCCTTTCTGTCACTGGAATTGTAATATCTTGTTTTGTTTATATAATATAGAAACCATGGAAGACCCAACATCTACCCCTACCCAAGATATTAGGCTATACCTGTCCACCCTGAATCTTCCTACACTCACAGTAGAGCAGCAAGACACACTCATATCACCGCTTTCACTGCTGGAAGTCAAACAAACAATTACATGCCTGAAACCTTTCAAGGCCCCCGGGCCAGATGGATTCCCCGCCCAATTCTATAAAATATACACTCACGAACTCGCCCCATGCCTGCTAAGGTTTTTTGACCTGGCGAGCAAAGAGGGCACTCTCAGAGGAGAGCTCCTAGAGGCTGCCATTGTCACGATACCCAAGCCGGACAAAGACCTCTCCCTCTGCTCCATTTACAGACCGATCTCCCTGATCAATGTCAATATTAAAATTTACTCTAAAATACTGGCAAACCGAATAAGCAAGCTACTGCCAGACTTAATTGGCCCTGACCAGGTGGGATTCATACATAATTGGGAGGGACCCGACAATACAAGGCGTCTCATTAACATAGTATGTGAGTCCACTAGGTTGAATAAGCCTTTCTCGTCATCTCATTAGATGCAGAGAAAGCATTCGATCGGGTTCGGTGGGCTTATTTGTGGGAAACACTTGTGGGGGCAACTTGCACGGCTATCCAAGCCCTATACTCCACCCCAACTGCTACGGTTAGGGGTCTTGGTTTTCAGTCCCCACCCTTCCGCATACTGAATGGCACTAGGCAGGGGTGCCCACTTTCTCCCCTGCTATTCGCCCTAGCGATCGAACCCTTGGCTATAAAAATTCGATCAGACACGTCATTACCGGGTATTAGATTGTCAGGCACTTTGCAGAAAATTGCACTATTCGTGGACGACATCACTATATTCACAGCTGACCCTGCCAGAGCCATTCCTAGACTACTGGATGTCCTGAGGATATTTGGGGACCTCTCCTTCTACAAACTCAATGTTCTCAAAACTGAAATATTTTGGTGGGGTTACCCACAAGATTATATTCTTACACTGAAGGAACAATTTAACTTCAAGTGGACAACTGGGCAGGTCACCCACCTAGGTGTGAGGATATCCAGTAGTATAACGCAAATGGTAAAAGATATCTCCCCCTTTTGTAGAAACTGCGCAACCTAAAAAACATATGGGACCACAAGTCTTTTTCCTGGATAGGAAGAATAACTTCCCTTAAAATGTCCTTCCTTCGTAAACTCACCTCTTCTGTTGCCTCCAGATTAGAGTTCCCATGTACCTCCTGGCACAATTCCAGAGTGAGATTACAAAATTCATCTGGCAGGGTAAGACTCAACGAATCACTCACAAACCATTGCAGCTCCCCATCCACTTGGGAGGACTTGCCTCCCCTTCAGTCGTAAAATACTATGAAGGTGCTCTGCTTACACATATCTCCCAATGGGGAGTACTCCATTCTGGTGACAGATGGAGAGAAATCGAGCAGGCCTCCTTACCATTTAGCATGCACCTTAAAGACGTAATTTGGACCCCGCCTCACAGTCCCAAAACTCTGGGCATCTGCAATCTGGTTATCCTAGAGTTCTTGTCTGTCTGGGATAAGATTAGACACCACCAATTAATCTCCCCCCACCCCTCCCCATCACCTCGTTAACAGGTCTGTTCACGGGATTGGCTGAAATCCACCATAATACTTGGGCGCGGCTGAAAGTTAGGAAAGTTTCGGATTTTTGGTCCACCGCGCAAACAGATGGGTTCATAGACTTAGCACATCTGGGTCCACATGCAGATATCCCCCCAATTTTCTCCTTTGAAATACTTCGGGTTAAAAGCTTCCTGAAAACTTGGGGATTTCTTCCCTCTTCCTCCCGCCCTCTCACCCCTTGGGAGTCCATCTGGCAGGGGGGGCGCAAGCTTGTTAGGCCACTATCAATCCACTACAACCTACTAGAGGGCACTATACCACCTACTTCAACTCCACTTCTGACTAGGTGGGATACTCTCCTACACACCTGCATCCCTACTGACTCCTGGCAAAAGGCCATTTTACTGACAAAAAAACCCCTGTACTGCGTAACAATGTACGAAACTTATTATAACGTTATCTCTCATTGGTATCTGGTCCCCACTCGATTATCTAAAATGTTCCCAGGTACTTGGCCCCTATGCTGGAGAGGCTGCGGCCTCCCAGGTAGCATCCTGCATATCTTTTGGGAGTGCAACAAAATCAAACCCCTCTGGGAGAAAGGATTTCGTACCCTTACCGGCTTCGCCATTAGAATTCCTGGTGGCCCGGCCTCTGCCCTTCTCCATTTTGGCCTCCACAATTTCCCCAAACATCAGAACCTTTTCTGCGTGTATTTAATGTCCTCTATCAAAACCAAAATAGACCGGACTTGGAAAAGATAACTTCCCCCCTAAATGAGAGGACATTGTACATACCATGGCTTTTTTGTATAACATAAAAAAGGCCATATACCTTGACCTTAACAAATCTGATTTGTTTGAAATGGCTTGGGCCGACTGGAAAGATAGGTACGATACCTTATGGCGACGGTCCACAACAGCACAGGACGCCCTACCAAACCCCTAGGGTACTGCCCATCCACCTTGCCTAAAGGTCCGTACTGCCGGACGTTACAGCTGTGATGAGTCCCCCCACCCTCCCCTCCCCCTAAATATGTACCTTCCCCCTACCTCCCCACCCTGCACCAATTACACATGAATTATAGTGCTTTATTGAGCAAACACTGGTTCTCTCATTACTAAATAACATGTCCCTTGCATTTGATCTCACTCATGTCGAGAACAACTTCACTTGATTTTCTTTTTTTTTTTTTTTACTTTTTATTTGAGAGTCCGCAAATATGAAAATCACAAGTCACGTTGTATATGCCACGCAGGGCAAAAACAGTAACAATTTTAACCAAGTTGATACAAAGAAAATTGACATTCTTGCCTCTATAGACAAGTAACTTAGAATCTCAAGCATTAAATAGACCGGGAAAACTCATAAATGGAATATAAATATAGTCCTTAGCTTAACAACTTTATATCCTTCAATTATACTGCTTAAGAACTGTAACATTAAATTAGAAAAAATCTATAAACCAAAAAATCATAATACAAATAATATATGCCACGCAGGGCAAATGACAGTCATCATGAAGTCATATCTTATATACATAGATAGTTAGTATCTTGAACCTAATTTGACTTACGATAATCTTTGTGATATCAACCAAAACTTTGACATGCTTGGATTTTTTAAACATAATGGATAATATCAGAGGCTAACTCATTTTTCTTCTTTTCTCATAATAAAATAAGAAGAAAAAAAATAAAAAGGAAAAACCCCTCTCTCGCCCTCACCCCTATCCAAATCCTTGTCATACACTAGAAACCTGGCCTATATTCAGTAGGATCTTTGCGCTCTATAGCAAGAGACCCAAGATGCTGGAAATTCCTCATATAGTACAAATTCAGCAAAACTATCTGAACCTAAAAATGGAGACAAGATGCGTTTTTGGATATTAAGTGTATAAGATTTAATAATAGGTAACCAATCAGAAATAAATTTTTTTATTTTTTTTCTCTTTAGCAGATTTAAGATGGTAAGATTCAAAAATTATTTGATTTTGTATTTCCTGAATAACCAGAGAGAAGGAGGGAACCAATTTAGATTTCCAATTTTTTGCTATGAGATGTCTGATTGACAGAATGATAGATGCTACGGTTTTTAGTCTTAACTTAGAGTTGATGATGCGAATATTAAGAAAAATAATATTTTCTGGACTAAATGAAATATTAATGCTATAAAACTTTTTTAACCAGAAAGATAATTTATTCCATAATTGTCTTAGTTTAGGGCAATAGTAAAACATGTGCAGTAGATCAGCTTTGGGATATGAGCACCGAGGGCAAGTGGCAGATTGAGAACTATACATCTTTGACACTCTTAATGGAGTTATATAAGATCTATTTATAATTTTAAGATGTGATTCTTTCCAACTCGAAGGAATTCAACATTTATTTACTAAAATACAGCTGGCTTTTATTTCATCATCCTCCAAATTTGGACAATCCCGTGACCAGGAAATGAAAATATCGTTAAGATTGAGTAGGTTCTGTTTATTGAGCATTATATCATACATGAGAGAAATTGAAGATAGTCCTACTCGAAATTTCGATATACATTTTTTAATATCAGACCATGCTAGACCTCGATTAAGTTCCCAACTATGACTACTGACATAATGCCTTAGCTGAAAATAAGCAAACATATCCTGTCTAGGAAGACCAAATTGTGAAACAAGAGATTCAAAAGAGCTGATATGGCCATCATCCTGGAAGATTTGATATATATTAGTGAGTCCTTTATCTGCCCACTTCTTAAAGGCTGCCTGAGAGTAACCTGGAGAGAAATCTATTGTACCAATTATTGGGAGAGCTTCAGAAAAAGAATAATCCACTCCTGTAAAAGTACAAAATTTTTGCCAGGCTTTAATAATAATTTTAATAGTTAACAGGCCTTTAAGGTAAGTCCTTAAATGTGTGATGCAGACTGGCTTTAATAGAAAAGGGGGATAACATGAAATTTTCCATAACTGAGCAGGAGAAGATGTTGGTGTTGGCTAACCAGTCTATAGCAATTTTAGCTAGACAAACAATATTATAAAATTGAATATTTGGTAATGCAAGTCCAGCTGAGTGGCGAGAATGCATTAATTTTTTTTTAAGCAAAATGCGAGATTTTTTGTTTTTCCAGATAAGTCTGGAGAAGATAGAATATAATTTACGTTGATCCGAGATCGAAATAAATAGTGGTAGATTTTGTAGGGGATATAACAGGCGTGGGAATATAATGGTCTTGATAAGACTGACACGAGCTGAGATTGACAAGGGCAGTGAAATCCAGGATTCTAAGTCATTTTCAATTTTCTTAACAAGAGGAGGAATATTTAGTTTATACCATAGCTTAGGGTTGGCATGCATGTGGATACCTAGATATTTAAATGTTTCCGCTGATTTAAAAGGGAAATTAAACTTGGTGGAACTAACCTTTTTAATCCACATTAGTTCACTTTAGAGTTAATTTTATAGCCAGAAAAGGAGCTAAACATATTTAGGCTATCTAAAACTATAGGAATTTCCTGACCAGGATTTCCTAGAAATATTAATAGGTCATCTGCATATATAAGCAATTTTAAATTTTGTGCTCCAAATCTAATACCGTTGATTGCATCTCTTAGCCATATCGCTAGCGGTTCTAAAGCAATATTAAATAAAAAAAGGCGACAGAGGGCAACCCTGTCTTGTGCCTCTGCCTAGTATCAGTGGTGGGGATAAGCTAGAATTAACTAGAAGATATGAAATAGGATTTCTATATATATTATGGATGAAATGGGTAAATTGATTCCTAAAACCAAATTCTTCAAGAGCTCTGAATAAATGCTTCCATATTATCGCGTTGAATGCTTTTTCGGCATCAAGACTAATTAAAGCTGTTTCTTTCATGTAATTAGCAAGTCCATGAGCTAGTGACGTATGGGATATACATTCCTACCAGGAGGGGCAAAGTTTCCCAAACCTCAAAATGCCTATAAATACACCCCTCACCACACACACAAATCAGTTTTACAAACTTTGCCTCCTATGGAGGTGGTGAAGTAAGTTTGTGCTAGATTCTACGTTGATATGCGCTCCGCAGCAGGTTGGAGCCCGGTTTTCCTCTCAGCGTGCAGTGAATGTCAGAGGGATGTGAGGAGAGTATTGCCTATTTGAATTCAATGATCTCCTTCTACGGGGTCTATTTCATAGGTTCTCTGTTATCGGTCGTAGAGATTCATCTCTTACCTCCCTTTTCAGATCGACGATATACTCTTATATATACCATTACCTCTACTGATTCTCGTTTCAGTACTGGTTTGGCTTTCTACTACATGTAGATAAGTGTCCTGGGGTAAGTAAGTCTTATTTTCTGTGACACTCTAAGCTATGGTTGGGCACTTTTATATAAAGTTCTAAATATATGTATTCAAACATTTATTTGCCTTGACTCAGGATGTTCAACGTTCCTTATTTCAGACAGTCAGTTTCATATTTGGGATAATGCATATGAATAAATCATTTTTTTCTTACCTTAAAATTTGACTTTTTTCCCTGTGGGCTGTTAGGCTCGCGGGGGCTGAAAATGCTTCATTTTATTGCGTCATTCTTGGCGCTGACTTTTTTGGCGCAAATTTTTTTTTCTGTTTCCGCCGTCATACGTGTCGCCGGAAGTTGCGTCATTTTTGACGTTTTTTTTTTTGCGCCAAAAGTGTCAGCGTTCCGGATGTGGCGTCATTTTTGGCGCCAAATAATGTGGGCGTCTTTTTTGGCGCTAAAAAATAAGGGCGTCACTATTGTCTCCACATTATTTAAGTCTCATTATTTATTGCTTCTGGTTGCTAGAGGCTTGTTCACTGGCATTTTTTCCCATTCCTGAAACTGTCATTTAAGGAATTTGATCAATTTTGCTTTATATGTTGTTTTTTCTATTACATATTGCAAGATGTCCCAGATTGACACTGAGTCAGAAGATACTTCTGGAAAAACGCTGCCTGGTGCTGGATCTACCAAAGTTAAGTGTATCTGCTGTAAACTTGTGGTATCTGTTCCTCCAGCTGTTGTTTGTAATGAATGTCATGACAAACTTGTTAATGCAGATAATATTTCCTTTAGTAATGTTACATTACCTGTTGCTGTTCCGTCAACATCTAATACTCAGAGTGTTCCTGTTAACATAAGAGATTTTGTTTCTAAATCCATTAAGAAGGCTATGTCTGTTATTCCTCCTTCTAGTAAACGTAAAAGGTATTTTAAAACTTCTCATTTTTCAGATGAATTTTTAAATGAACATCATCATTCTGATTCTGATAATGGTTCCTCTGGTTCAGAGGATTCTGTCTCAGAGGTTGATGCTGATATATCTTCATATTTATTCAAAATGGAATTTATTCGTTCTTTACTTAAAGAAGTCTTAATTGCTTTAGAAATAGAGGATTCTGGTCCTCTTGATACTAAATCTAAACGTTTTAATAAGGTTTTTAAATCTCCTGTAGTTATTCCAGAAGTTTTTCCTGTCCCTGATGCTATTTCTGAAGTAATCTCCAGGGAATGGAATAATTTGGGTAATTCATTTACTCCTTCTAAACGTTTTAAGCAATTATATCCTGTGCCATCTGACAGATTAGAATTTTGGGACAAAATCCCTAAAGTTGATGGGGCTGTCTCTACTCTTGCTAAAAGTACTACTATTCCTACGGCAGATAGTACTTCCTTTAAGGATCCTTTAGATAGGAAGATTGAATCCTTTCTAAGAAAAGCTTACTTATGTTCAGGTAATCTGCTTAGACCTGCTATATCTTTAGCGGATGTTGCTGCAGCTTCAACTTTTTGGTTAGAAGCTTTAGCGCAACAAGTAACGGATCATAATTCTCATAGCATTGTTAATCTTCTTCAACATGCTAATAACTTTATTTGTGATGCCATCTTTGATATCATTAGAGTTGATGTCAGGTATATGTCTCTAGCTATTTTAGCTAGAAGAGCTTTATGTCTTAAAACTTGGAATGCTGATATGTCTTCTAAGTCAACTTTGCTTTCCCTTTCTTTCCAGGGTAATAAATTATTTGGTTCTCAGTTGGATTCTATTATCTCAACTGTTACTGGAGGGAAAGGAACTTTTTTACCACAGGATAAAAAATCTAAAGGTAAATTTAGGTCTAATAATCGTTTTCGTTCCTTTCGTCACAATAAGGAACAAAAACCTGATCCTTCACCCACAGGAGCGGTATCAGTTTGGAAACCATCTCCAGTCTGGAATAAATCCAAGCCTTTTAGAAAACCAAAGCCAGCTCCCAAGTCCACATGAAGGTGCGGCCCTCATTCCAGCCCAGCTGGTAGGAGGCAGATTACGGTTTTTCAAAGAAATTTGGATCAATTCAATTCACAATCTTTGGATTCAAAACATTGTTTCAGAAGGGTACAGAATTAGCTTCAAGTTAAGGCCTCCTGCAAAGAGATTTTTTCTTTCCCGTGTCCCAGTAAATCCAGCGAAGGCTCAAGCATTTCTGAAATGTGTTTCAGATCTAGAGTTGGCTGGAGTAATTATGCCAGTTCCAGTTCTGGAACAGGGGCTAGGGTTTTATTCAAATCTCTTCATTGTACCAAAGAAGGAGAATTCCTTCAGACCAGTTCTGGATCTAAAAATATTGAATCGTTATGTAAGGATACCAACATTCAAAATGGTAACTATAAGGACTATCCTGCCTTTTGTTCAGCAAGGGCATTATATGTCCACAATAGATTTACAGGATGCATATCTGCATATTCCGATTCATCCAGATCACTATCAGTTTCTGAGATTCTCTTTCCTAGACAAGCATTACCAGTTTGTGGCTCTGCCGTTTGGCCTAGCAACAGCTCCAAGGATTTTTACAAAGGTTCTCGGTGCCCTTCTGTCTGTAATCAGAGAACAGGGTATTGTGGTATTTCCTTATTTGGACGATATCTTGGTACTTGCTCAGTCTTCACATTTAGCAGAATCTCATACGAATCGACTTGTGTTGTTTCTTCAAGATCATGGTTGGAGGATCAATTTACCGAAAAGTTCATTGATTCCTCAGACAAGGGTAACCTTTTTAGGTTTCCAGATAGATTCAGCGTCCATGACTCTGTCTCTGACAGACAAGAGACGTCTAAAATTGATTTCAGCTTGTCGAAACCTTCAATCACAATCATTCCCTTCGGTAGCCTTTTGCATGGAAATTCTAGGTCTTATGACTGCTGCATCGGACGCGATCCCCTTTGCTCGTTTTCACATGCGACCTCTTCAGCTCTGTATGCTGAACCAGTGGTGCAGGGATTACACAAAGATATCTCAATATCTTTAAAACTGATTGTACGACACTCTCTGACGTGGTGGACAGATCACCATCGTTTAGTTCAGGGGGCTTCTTTTGTTCTTCCGACCTGGACTGTAATTTCAACAGATGCAAGTCTGACAGGTTGGGGAGCTGTTTGGGGGTCTCTGACAGCACAAGGGGTTTGGGAATCTCAGGAGGTGAGATTACCAATCAATATTTTGGAACTCCGTGCAATTTTCAGAGCTCTTCAGTCATGGCCTCTTCTAAAGAGAGAATCGTTCATTTGTTTTCAGACAGACAATGTCACAACTGTGGCATACATCAATCATCAAGGAGGGACTCACAGTCCTCTGGCTATGAAAGAAGTATCTCGAATACTGGTATGGGCGGAATCCAGCTCCTGTCTAGTTTCTGCGGTTCATATCCCAGGTATAGACAATTGGGAAGCGGATTATCTCAGTCGCCAAACGTTACATCCGGGCGAATGGTCTCTTCACCCAGAGGTATTTCTTCAGATTGTTCAAATGTGGGGACTTCCAGAAATAGATCTGATGGCTTCTCATCTAAACAAGAAACTTCCCAGGTATCTGTCCAGATCCAGGGATCCTCAAGCGGAAGCAGTGGATGCATTGTCACTTCCTTGGAAGTATCATCCTGCCTATATCTTTCCGCCTCTAGTTCTTCTTCCAAGAGTAATCTCCAAGATTCTGAAGGAATGCTCGTTTGTTCTGCTGGTGGCTCCAGCATGGCCTCACAGGTTTTGGTATGCTGATCTTGTCCGGATGGCCTCTTGCCAACCGTGGACTCTTCAGTTAAGACCAGACTTACTGTCGCAAGGTCCTTTTTTCCATCAGAATCTCAAATCCTTAAATTTAAAGGTATGGAGATTGAACACTTGATTCTTAGTCAAAGAGGTTTCTCTGACTCTGTGATTAATACTATGTTACAGGCTCGTAAATCTGTATCTAGGAAGATATATTATAGAGTCTGGAAGACTTACATTTCTTGGTGTCTTTCTCATCATTTTTCCTGGCATTCTTTTAGAATTCCGAGAATTTTATCAGTTTCTTCAGGATGGTTTGGATAAAGGTTTGTCTGCAAGTTCCTTGAAAGGACAAATCTCTGCTCTTTCTGTTCTTTTTCACAGAAAGATTGCTAGTCTTCCTGATATTCTGTTTTTTACAAGCTTTGGTTCGTATAAAACCTGTCATTAAGTCAATTTCTCCTCCTTGGAGTTTGAATTTGGGTCTGGGGGCTCTTCAAGCTCCTCCATTTGAACCTATGCATTCATTGGACATTAAATTACATTCTTGGAAAGTTTTGTTTCTTTTGGCCATCTCTTCTGCTAGAAGAGTTTCTGAATTATCTGCTCTTTCTTGTGAGTCTCCTTTTCTGATTTTTCATCAGGATAAGGCGGTGTTGCGAACTTCTTT
This sequence comes from Bombina bombina, assembly GCF_027579735.1. NCBI lineage: Eukaryota > Metazoa > Chordata > Amphibia > Anura > Bombinatoridae > Bombina > Bombina bombina. The sequence continues at coordinate 794,043,298 of NC_069502.1, read as the reverse complement.
TAAATTTTTACCTAAGGTTGTGAATTCTAACAACATTAGTAGAGAAATTGTGGTTCCTTCATTATGTCCTAATCTTAAGAATTCTAAGGAGAGATCATTGCATTCTTTGGATGTAGTTAGAGCTTTGAAATATTATGTTGAAGCTACTAAGAATTTCTGAAAGACTTCTAGTCTATTTGTTATCTTTTCCGGTTCTAGGAAAGGTCAGAAGGCCTCTGCCATTTCTTTGGCATCTTGGTTGAAATCTTTAATTCATCATGCTTATGTCGAGTCGGGTAAAACTCCGCCTCAAAGGATTACAGCTCATTCTTCTAGGTCAGTTTCTACATCCTGGGCATTTAGGAATGAAGCTTCGGTTGATCAGATTTGCAAAGCAGCAACTTGGTCTTCTTTGCATACTTTTACTAAATTCTACCATTTTGATGTGTTTTCTTCTTCTGAAGCAGTTTTTGGTAGAAAAGTACTTCAGGCAGCTGTTTCAGTTTGATTCTTCTGCTTATAATTTCAGTTTTTTTCATTATAAGATTTAAACTTTCTTTTGGGTGTGGATTATTTTCAGCGGAATTGGCTGTCTTTATTTTATCCCTCCCTCTCTAGTGACTCTTGCGTGGAAGATCCACATCTTGGGTAGTCATTATCCCATACGTCACTAGCTCATGGACTCTTGCTAATTACATGAAAGAAAACATAATTTATGTAAGAACTTACCTGATAAATTCATTTCTTTCATATTAGCAAGAGTCCATGAGACCCACCCTTTTTGGTGGTTATGATTTTTTTGTATAAAGCACAATTATTCCAATTCCTTATTTTTTATGCTTTCACACTTTTTTCTTATCACCCAACTTCTTGGCTATGCGTTAAACTGATTTGTGGGTGTGGTGAGGGGTGTATTTATAGGCATTTTGAGGTTTGGGAAACTTTGCCCCTCCTGGTAGGAATGTATATCCCATACGTCACTAGCTCATGGACTCTTGCTAATATGAAAGAAATGAATTTATCAGGTAAGTTCTTACATAAATTATGTTATCTTTCAAAGATTGCCTCTTTTGGGCTTGCACACTACTATGAATATAATCTATACAGGTTAGGACCTTGCAGATATTTTTTGAAGAGTTCCTAGTACACATAAAACCCGTTTGATCAGAATGGATTATCTTATCAAAAGAGATTGAGAGCCTGGATGCTAAGATAGAGGTTAAAATTTTATAATCTGTATTAGAACAGAAATAGGTCTATAGGACGCAGGGTCCTCCGGGTCTTTGTCTTTTTTAAGAATTAAAGAGATATTAGCTTCTGAAATTTCTGTTGACCATTAATGAAATAGTTATTGAAAAGTTTTTCCAGGGTCTCTATAATCTCTTCCAACAGTATCTTGAAGAATTCTGCTGGAAGGCCATCGGGGCCTGCCGCCTTATTTAATTTGTTTTTTTCTATAGCTTTCCTTATTTCATCTCGAGATATAGGAGCATTTAATATAAGTAAATCTGTGTCAAGCATTTTCGGCAGCTTAATCCTCGACCAAAACATTTATTCCTGTACTATATCTGTTTCTATTCTAGAATATAATTGCTGATAATATGAATGGAAGAAATTACTGATTTCTTGAGGGTCTAGATATTTTTTATTGCCTCCTCTCAAAGATAGAATATAATATTTTTTTCCTGTTCCTGGTTAATTTAGCCAAAAATTTGGCTGAACAGCCATGAAAACTTTTATAGTAGAGATTATTTTTTATTTCTTCCTCTTGAATATTTTGCTTAATTGCTACATCTCTTTCCTGCCTAGCTGCTATGTATTTATTCCAGTTTTGGTCATTGCGCTCAGTGGTATATCTTTTATAAGCACATTTAACTTGATTGTCCAAAGATCTCTCTTGGTCAACAGCTTTCTTTTTTAAAGCACACATATAGGCTTTTATCTCTCCTCTTAAGACTGCCTTCGCCGTTTCCCAAAATATCTCTATTTTACTGAAATAAGATATGTTATTGGTACAGTAGTCTCTCCACACCTGTCTCAGCCATAAAGAAAATTTAGCGTTATTATAAAGATATCTAGGAAAGTATAGTATCTGGTTATTACACTTACTCCGAGGTAGAGGGGGTAAAAGTATTGAGATACTAGCATGGTCTGATAATACAATGTCAATAATCTGGGGGACTACTTTAAAGATAGATAATGATTCCGATATTAAAATATAGTCGATTCTGGAAAATGTTTTGTAAGTTTTAGATTCACACGTAAAGACCCGGGACTCTGGATTCTTAATTCTCCATATATCAATAAGTTTCATCCCATAACAAAAAGATCTGAAAAACTTGGCTTGTCTATCATATTCCCTCTTATTCCTACTGTCAAATCTATCAAGTTCAGAGCAAAGGGACATATTAAAATCACCGGCAATTATCATGTGTTGATTAATAAAAGGAAAAATTTTGGACTGAATTATCTTCCAGAATTTAGAAGAAAACTTATTCGGGGCATAGATATTACATAAAGATAGTTTAATGTCTTGGATTTGAATTTGCAATAGTATAAATCTTGCTTCCGGATCTTTTTCTACATCTATAATCTTATATGACAGATTTTTATTAAATAAAATTGCAACACCATTTTTTCTGGTAATACAAGCGGTGGCTATGACTTCTCCCACCCATTTAGACTGTAGTTTAGAGATTTCAATATCTTTGAGATGTGTCTCCTGCAGGAAGACAACAGAGGGATTTAATTTTCCCAATCTTTGGATAACTGATTTGCGTTTTATTGATGCAGTAATCCCTCCAACATTCCAAGATAGAAGTTTAAATTCTTCTGCTAACTTAATCTTATAGAGTTATTTATCTAAGATAAAGATATTTGGGTATAAACATCCATTTTAAAACTTGATAAAACTTCTATTGATTTTCAATGAACAAAGTATATTTCCTGTAGGATTGTTGGGTCTGATACTTCACTATGTTTGTATTTTTTTGAAGGGGTCCTGCCCGTCCCCAACTGTTATATTATTTTTTGAAACTACAAATAAAAATATTTTTTTTTAAAAATTGTATCCTTAGCCAGCAGTTAGATTGGAGTTTTGGGAAAAGATCCCCAAAGTTGATGGGGTTATCTCTACTCTTGCTAAACGTACTACTATGCCTATATAAGAAAGTACTTCTTTTAAAGATCCTTTAGATAGGAAACTTGAATCTTATCTAAGGAAGGCTTATTTATATTCAGGTCATCTTAGGCCTGCAATTTCTTTGGCTGATGTTGCAGCTGCTTCAACTTTTTGGTTGGAGACTTTAGCGCAACAAGTATCGGATCATGATTTGTCTAGCATTGTTAAGTTGATTCAACATGCTAATAATTGTATTTGTGATGCCATTTTTTATATCATCAAAATTTATGTTAGATATATGTCTTTAGCTATTTTAGCTAGAAGAGCTTTGTGGCTCAAATCTTGGAATGCTGATATGACTTCTAAGTCCAGATTGTTATCTCTTTCTTTTAAAGGTAATAAATTATTTGGTTCTCAGTTGGATTCAATAATTTCAACTGTCACTGGAGGGAAGGGAGTTTTTTTGCCTCAGGATAAAAAAACCTAAGGGTAAACCTAAAGCTTCTAACTGTTTTCGTTCCTTTCGACATAAGGAACAGAAATCTAATCCTTCCCCAAAGGAATCTGTTTCCAATTGGAAGCCTTCCTCAAATTTGAATAAATCCAAGCCATTTAAGAGATCAAAGCCAGCCCCCAAGTCCGCATGAAGGTGCGACTCTCATTCCAGCTCAGCTGGTAGGGGACAGATTAAAATTTTTCAAAGATGTTTGGATCAATTCGGTCCAAAATCATTGAATTCAGAGTCTCTCAGGGGTACAGAATAGGATTCAGAGTAAGACCGCCTGTGAGAAGATTTTTTCTTTCACGCATTCCAGCGAACCCAGTAAAGGCTCAGGCTTTCCTGAAGTGTTTTTTCAGACCTAGAGTTATCAAGGGTAATCATGCCAGTTCCGTTTCAGGAACAGGGTCTGGGGTTTTATTCAAATCTATTCATTGTCCCAAAGAAAGAAAATTCATTCAGACCAGTTTTGGATCTAAAGATTCATCCGGATCACTATCCGTTCCTGAGATTCTCTTTTCTAGACAAGCATTACAAATTTGTTGCTCTTCCTTTTGGCCTTGCGACAGCTCCAAGAATCTTTTCAAAGGTTCTTGATGCCCTACTCTCTGTAATCAGAGAGCAGGGTAGCAGTGTTTCCTTATTTGGACGATCTCTTGGTACTAGCTCAGTCTTTAGTGTTGTTTCTTCAAAGACATGGTTGGATGATCAATTTACCAAAAAGTTATTTGATTCCTCAGACAAAGGTAACCTTTTTATGTTTCCAGATAGATTCAGTGTCCATGACTTTGTCTCTAACAGACAATAGACGCTTGAAATTGGTTGCAGCCTGTCGGAACCTTCAGTCTCAGTCATTCCCTTAAGTAGCTATGTGCATGGAAGTTTTAGGTCTCATGACTGCAGCATCGGACGCGATCCCCTTTACTCGTTTTCATATGAGACCTCTCCAACTTTGTATGCTGAACCAATGGTGCAGGGATTATACAAGGATATCACAATTAATATCCTTAAATCCCAATGTTCAACTTTCTCTGACTTGGTGGTTAGATCACCATTGCATAATTCTAGGGGCCTCTTTCATTCGTCCAACCTGGACTGTGATCACAACAGATGCAAGTCTTTCAGGTTGGGGAGCTGTCTGGGGATCTCTGACAGCCCAAGGGGTTTGGAAATCTCAAGAGGCGAGATTACCAATCAATATTTTGGAACTCTGTGCAATTCTCAGAGCTCTTCAGTTTTGGCCTCTGTTGAAGAGAGAACCGTTCGTTTTCAGACAGACAATATCACAACTGTGGCATATGTCAATCATCAGGGTGGGACTCACAGTCCTTAAGCTATGAAAGCAGTATCTCGGATACTTGTTTGGGCGGAATCCAGCTCCTGTCTAATTTCTGCGGTTCATATCCCAGGTATAGACAATTGGGAAGCAGATTATCTCAGTCTTCAGACTTTACATCCGGGAGAATGGTCCCTCCACTCAGATGTGTTTTGTTCAGATGTGGGGGCTTTCAGAAATAGATCTGATGGCATCTCATCTAAACAAGAAACTTCCCAGGTACCTGTCCAGGTCCAGGGATCCTCAGGCGGAAGCAGTGGATGCGTTGACACTTCCGTGGTGTTATCAACCTGCTTATATTTTCCCGCCTCTACTTCTTCTACCAAGAGTGATCTCCAAAATCATCATGGAGCAATCGTTTGTGCTGCTGGTGGCTCCAGCATTGTCTCACAGGTTTTGGTATACGGATCTTGTTCGTATGTCCAGTTGCCAACCTTGGCCACTTCCATTAAGACCAGACCTTCTATCTCAAGGTCCGTTTTTCCATCAGGTTCTCAAATCATTAAATTTGATGGTATGGAAATAGTGCTTAGTCATAGAGGTTTCTCTGACTCAGTGATTAATACTATGTTGCAGGCTCGTAAATCTGTTTCTAGAAAGATTTATTATCGAGCTTGGAAGACTTACATTTCATGGTGTTCTTCTCATAAATTCTCTTGGCATTCTTTTCGAATTCCTAGAATTTTACAGTTTCTTCAGGATGGTTTGGATAAAGGTTTGTCTGCAAGTTCCTTGAAAGGACAAGTCTCTGCTCTTTCTGTTTTATTTCATAGAAAGATTGCTGAACTTCCTGATATGCATTGTTTTGTGCAGGCTTTGGTTCGTATTAAGCCTGTCATTAAATCAATCTCTCCTCCTTGGAGTCTTAATTTGGTTTTGAAGGCTTTACAGGCTCCTCCGTTTGAGGCTATGCATTCTTTAGACATTAAACTACTTGCTTGGAAAGTGTTGTTTCTTTTGGCCATCTCCTCTGCTAGAAGAGTTTCAGAATTATCCGCTCTCTTGTGAATCTCCTTTTCTGATTTTTCATAAGGATAAGGCAGTTTTGCGGACTTCATTTAAATTCCTACCTAAGGTTGTAAGTTCTAACAACATTGATAGAGAAATTGTTGTCCCTTCTTTGTGTACTAATCCTTAGAATTCTTTGGAAAGATCTTTACATTCTTTGAATGTGGTGAGAGCTTTGAAATATTATGTTGAAGCTACTAAAGATTTCAGGAAGGCTTCTAGTCTATTTGTTATCTTTTCTGGTTCCAGGAAAGGTCAGAAGGCTTCTGCCGTTTCCTTGGCCTCGTGGTTAAAACTTTTGATTCATCAATCCTATTTGGAGTCGGGTCAAGCCCCACCTCAGAGAATTACAGCTCATTCTACTAGATCAGTTTCCACTTCCTGGGCTTTTAAGAATGAAGCTTCAGTTGATCAGATTTACAAAGCAGCAACTTGGTCTTCTTTGCATACATTTACTAAATTCTACCGTTTTTATGTATTCGCTTCTTCGGGAAGCAGTTTTTGGTAGAAAAGTTCTTCAGGCAGCTGTTTCAGTTTGATTCTTCTGCTTATGTTTTAAGTTTTTTCTTTTCATTTCATGAGAATTAAGTTATATTTTGGGTTGTTCAGCGGAAAATGGCTTTTTATTTTTATCCCTCCCTCTCTAGTGACTCTGATATTGAGGTTTAATGTGCTATATCCACAGTGTTTATTACAGAATTTAACAGTGTCCTAAATTTCTGCGTTTATGTGCACGGTTCTAAATATTTAACAGGTTAGTCGGCAACACTGCCCTCAAATGAAAATACATAGGCCAAGGCAGTCAGTCTCAGAGATTTCCTACTGACTTTTTATGCGCCCTAATAGCATATATATTATTACAAATGAAACATGTAAATTCATTAACGCTACCAATTATGGCTTATAATTTAAGAGTAAATGACTTGCTGGTATATAACCAACAAGAATATACTTACAGGAATGAGCCCCCCTGGTTATTGAGTGGGTCAGAAAATGCTGCCTTTAATTACACTATTGTCTGCACGGACTGATGCGTCCCAGAGATTTGTTAATGGCGTTCTGAGCGCCCAAATTTTACGTTCAATATTGTTAGTCTGTTGTATCAGATTATTAGCGCTACCATTAGTAGCCAGTTACTCCCACAGTAAATGTGCTGTTATTCAGCCAACATGACACTATTAGGTTGTAAATTGTATCAATTTATTAGCGCTACCATTAGTAGCCAATTAATCCCAAAGTAAACGTGCTGTTATTCAGCCAACATGACACTATTAGTTACAATAAACCATATAGAACCATGTTGTTGTTCAGCATATTAGAGTATATTAGCGGAGATAGGCCCCCCTGAGGGATGCCTTAAATACGATACTTTTTATTTAGTTTAATACTGCTAGTGAAAATGCATTATAGGATCTTAGCTTAGATTTGTAACATTAAAAAAGCGTCCTACACTACTGACGCGTTTCGCCCGTAAAAAAAAGGGTGAAACGCGTCAGTGGTGTAGGGTGCTTTTTTAATGTTACTAATTGGTGCAATGAGCTCCTAGAAAATCGAATGACTACATAAGTCTAATAAGGACAGACCCAAATACAACAGTTTTATAACACTCTGTCAAGGGGTACTCTCCCACAATAACATAAGCATTGGCACAATACAAAGTATCAATAAAATAAAATAAAAAATGTTGTATGTATCATGAGATACTATCATGGAATTAACGGTACTTCCTAGGAAAGCTTGTTTTTGGTACCCGAGTATAACTAACTGTTAACGTTACAATCAAAATAAACACTCAATAGGCATGCAGGACACCTACAACAAGCTACCGAGACTGTAGGCTTGCCCAAACACACTATATAACCAAGTAATGTTGCTGTTATATCAGTCAGTAGTAATCCCATTATGTATGTAAACAGACATTTTGAATTCATCCAACAACCTGATGACACAAGCATGAGTATATGCAATAATCTAAATCGGAAAACAGTGGTCTAACAGTCTATACCGTGTGATACTTGGGTTCAGCTAGATACAGAACAATTTGATCTGACGCATAGGATGTATTTATCTCAGTAGGAAACCTAAATATATACATGATCTATCTGGATAGGTATTAGCTGACAGTGAGCATCCTTATGCACATACTATTAAATTTGTGTCTAGTGTTAAGACCCAACTTACGCAAGCTATTGAATTCATGTCCAGTGTTTAAACCCAACATACGCAAGTGCAAGTGATCCCATCCACTGGAAACCGAGATCATACCATATTAGAGAGATCTCACTGTTTATGATTATGGACCATATATCTGAATAACACATACAGGAATATTTATTCAGGGATCCCGCTAACAGCCTATAATATTTAACCAACAGGCGATTAGCATTACCTTCCCATTCTACACCTCTGCTTAGAGACATCATACATTTTAATATACTACGATGTAGTATGACACCTATTATTCGAATACTATAGGCATTTATTTCTATGTGGTGTCAACACTTGAATCTTACTGACAGGATTTAGCGTAATTTGTTTATTTTAATCCACAGTGTGTTTTGTTTGTATTTGTACATATTTTAACTAGTATTTAATAAAAGTTACATTTTAAAATCCCAAAATAGTACCGCCCCCGAGTCTGGGCATAGAGTGCTAGATGTGCATGCAGTCCTGTGGATAGTTTCTATACTTTCACATCATCCTTGCTTACTTATTAAGTTTACTTGATATTTTGGGGTTGACAACAACAGGCGGGTCGGAGTCGTCCAAAGTAGCCAAAACCTCCTTTAACAATACGCAGAGGTGTTCAAGCTTAAATCTGAAGGATACTGAGATTTCACCCTCAGAGGCTACTGATATATCCTCCTCATCAGACTTATGAGAGAGAGCAATCTGGGTAGCAGAGTTTGGGACAGAAATCTTAGCATCTAAATCTTTAACATTCCTCTTGCGTTTTCCCTGTAGCATAGGAATGGCAGACAAGGCCGCAGATACCGCCGAGGATACAAGAGCTGGAATTTCTGCTGGCAAATACACTCCTCCAGGAGCCTGAGAGGACCCACAGGGCGCTGTATGTGTCGTGTCCATGGCAGAAAAAAATAATTATTTAACATTAGACGTACTTCTACTTTAAATAATGCCTCTTAGCTTGAAGCAAGTCAGAAGAAAAAGAACTGACTTGCTATATATACTTAAGCAGCAAGAATTATAATACAAATATTAGTTCTAAAAATTTGACCACCTCAGCCATTAGCTGGGGGGCCTACCTGCCCCTCCGGTACAGAAAAAACACTGAACTGCAAGACCGGATTCTTTCAACCGCTTCTAAGCAGAGTCAGAGCAAATGGTTACATGACTGGCAAAAGAGACTGCGTCACACATGAAAGCACACTTTTCTAGCCAGACGAGACGAAGAGAAAACAACACAACCGCGTCAGAGCCGTCAATGATCGTAATGATATGCGATCAAGTAAAATCCTCTTTATTAAATAATAAAAGTCTTGAGCCACCGGATTGGGGTTAACTCCTTACTACCCATAAAGGAGAATAATCCCTGTCTCTAAGTCACATAATAAACGTGCCTGCTCCTGCTATAATCTATCCCAAACTCAGGATTTCAGTCCCACAAAAAATGCAGTTTTTTTAGTTGGATTCAAATTGACCCTCACAGTGCCAGCCTCCAACCCCCAGAAGACAAAAAAGTCACTTACCTGCACATCTAGCTATCCGGCAGGAGGACAGCCCACCCGGCGTGAAAGGAAGCCTCTCCTTACAGAGACCTGTGTAAAAAAAGAGAGAACGGAGTAAATCTACTCTGGCTTTCTGTACTAGGGCAGCAACATGTTAGGAAAACGCAGCAAGGTCCACCTTACAAGTTCCTAACTGCTTTAAAGCCACCACTACTCTACTGAAGAGGTTGACGTGGAGTACAGCTATACCCAAAAACTTGCTTGTAGCAAAGAAATCCAATTTTCTTCAGACACCAAAAACCTCACCTCCTTCATTTAACATGATGCGGCTTTCTTAAGTATTTCTGAACAGTCAATGTCTAGGCTTAATGATGATTAGTCTAATCAGTGATCAAAAAAGTTATCCAAATTGACTCGCAATCGTAACGACACATTAAACAGATTATCTGAACCTTTGTATGGGTATGGAAACCGCATCCAAGGAAAATAATTATATGTAACATGAAAAATGTGCTAATGTTTTTTACTTTCTGTTTCCTCACTGGTGTTGTCAGGGAATTAGGAGGCTGCTTGTTGAAATTAATTATTTCATTTATTTGATAGAAATGAAGTATTAACATAGAAACAAGGTACTGACTTAATGTAAGGGAAGAAAACGGAAAAAACAGAATGTGAAGGAGAAGGGCAAGAGAAGGGGTTGCAAAGCCTACATTTAAACCCTCTTTGCAATATTGGGGTTACTTGCTTATTTGCATGTAGAATAGGTAGATTTCTCTAGATTATGTTACATATGTTATTTACTTCTACACTATATTTTTTTATAAAATAGATGTCCAACCCATTTCACCCTTTTTATTCATTAAGAGGTCACTTCTTCCAAAATTCACTACACTATCCTTAATATTGTGCAACTTAGATTCTCTATATATGTCAATTTTAAACGTTAAATTTGATCTTCGGCCTGCTTCTCATTTTGTCATCATATGTACAATTCCTCCTTAATCTAATAAATTGTCCTTTTGGGATACCTGATTTTTTTTCTTAAATGGAAAGAGTTCACAGCCGCATTCATTACTTTTGGGAAATAAGAACCAGGCCACCAGGAGGAGGCAAGGACACCCCAGCCAACGTCTTAAATACTCCTCCCACTCCCCTCATCCCCCAGTCATTCTTTGCCTTTCGTCCTAGGAGGTTGGCAGAGAAGTGTCAGAAGTTTTCATTTTTGTTTTTGTCTCTTATGGAGGGTAGTACTCTTCGGCATGGGACAGAAGTTTAAAGTAGTCCTGTCAGTCTCTCAGTGAGGGCTTGGATGAAAGTAAGAGTCCGGAGATGCAGGGAGTTTCTTTCTGCAAAACCATACTAGACTCATATTAACCGCTCCTCAAGCAATCAGCGTTGTCTAACTTTCCTTCGCTGCCTGCTTTGTCCTCTCAAGTCCATGGCTTAGGCGATGCAACTATCCGTCACACTTGGAAGGCTTTATTCCTTTTCCACGGTGTAGATTCAGGTAAGATCGTTTCATTTTACTTTATTCATCAATGTACTGTAATGTGAATGTTTCCCGAGAGGCTACCACCTTGCGGGTCTAACTTATCATAAGGGTCTCAATGAGTCTCTTTTAGTATCTTGGAATCGACGCAGCCTTTTTATCATAAGAGTCTCAGTGAGTCTCTTTTAGTATCTTGGAATCGACGCAACCTTTTGGTTAAGCACACTTTTTTGGACTGTACGGTTCACCTTGTGTTCGGGCGTGGTTACGTTACGTTTTCCACTTCCGCATTCCCAACCGTGTGGCGAAGGAAAATTTTTAGTCCGCAGGGGTGTGGTCATAGGAGGTGGTGAGTGCCCCAGCCATCGGGGGTGTCAGGTGCCATTTTTGTTTTGAAACTAATCAGTGAAAGACTGAAAAAAGAGTACAAATGTAGCACTCAAAATGTTATCTTGGTATATTAGAATAAATATTGTGGCATAAAGCAGAGAGACATAAATAAAACTTAGCTTTTATTATATTAACTTGAAAAAAGGGAAAAAATATAGGAAAAATATTACACTTTTAAAATATGCATATGCCTGTTTTGTGGTTGAATACAACAGAGTATGAAATCTGCGGCTCAAATATTCCCTGTAAATAAGGTGGCTTAGGATTCCTGTCTGTGATTCACCCTGTGGTCTTATCGGTATTGATGTAATGGAAGAGTGTATATACACTGGCTAAAAATACACTTAAGTGTGGGCATACATCTGCAACCTGTGAGGTTTGAATAAATCGAGAATTAAAGGTATATGAACCGATTGCTCCAATGTGGAGATTAGGAAAGATGTAGGAGATAGGTCTAGGAATGCTAGGTGGATTACTTGTCAGAATGACTCTTTGACACTGTAAGTGGTATAGAAATCATCTAATTATGGCCTGAGCACATTCTTAATAAATTGTGGATCTTAAGAGACCAGTGACCTATACTTTTACCGTGAGGAATATAGACCAGTGACCTATACTTTGGGGTTACCGTTGGAAATAATTGTAAATATTAAAACACTCGTATAGAGGAGCTCAGTTGGTAAAAAACAGCAAACTTCATCTCAGGAAATACCAGAGATCTATACCTGTTAAATACTGCTGTCTATAATAAGAGAGAGAATGCTCATATACAAGAGCCAAAATATAGCCTGTGTATATTCTCAATAGATTATTAATCTAAGTGGATCGGAAATCTATACCATTGAATTAACGTTATAAGTAGTGTGAATATCATCAAATTATAGCCTGTACATATTCTCAACAGAATGTGGCTCTGAAGAGACCATGGCCCTTTGATACAGCCACTACGGCGAAACGTGTCAGTGGCGTCCCAGCTCCCCTTCTCCCCCCCCCCCCCATCCCATTTTTTAACTTGCTATGCCTGTATTTATAGATTTTAAAATACGGTATTAATAGGTAACCAAGAATATTTTTCTGAGTATTGTAACATTCTCCCTTGGTGTTACACATGGAGATTGGCTTCTGAATATGAGCACCTCCAGTTTTCTTACTAAAGATAGCGGTATTTAAAAAATATAGGTCTCTGGTATCTCCAGAAAGGCAATTTGCCACATATCCAGCACCTGTATACCAGTGCCACAGTATTTATTGCTACTCATAGCGGTAATTAAGCTGTAATTTAAAGGTATAGGTATCGGTCTGTTTTCTCACTAAAGATAGCGGTATTTAAATGGTATAGGTCTCTGGTATCCCCAAAAAGGTAATTTTCTACAAATTCAGCACCTGTGTACGGAGTGCCACAGTATTTATTGCTACTCATAGCGGTAATTAAGCTGTAATTAAAAGCTATAGGTATCAGTCTCCTTTGAGCCACAATCTGTTGAGAACATTTATAAACGTTATTTTAGAGTATTTTTCTGATGATTACCATATTCTCTCTTGGCGATAGATACGAAGATTGGCTTTCCAATATGAGCACCTCCTGTTTTCTTACTAATGATAGTGGTATTGAATAAGTATAGATTTTTGGTATTTCCAGAAAGGTATTTGACTACTTTCTTAGCACATGCACACGAAGTGCCTCAGTATCCACACTACTCATAGCGGTAATTAAAAGGTATAGGTTTTGGTCTTCTTAGAGCCGATCTGTTGATATGTACAAGCTATAACTACTTTTAGTGGTAATTCAACAGGTATAGGTCCCTGGCCTCTTCAGAGCCACATTATGTTGAGAAAATGTACAGGCTATAATTTGATGATATCCATACTATTTATAACGGTAATTCAATGGTATAGATTTCTGATCCCCTTAGATTAATAATCTATTGAGAATATACACAGGCTATATTTTGGCTCTTGTATATGAGCATTCTCTCTCTTATTATAGACAGCGGTATTTAACAGGTATAGATCTCTGGTATTTCCTGAGATGAAGTTTGCTGTTTGTTTTGCATGATGTACCGAGTCCACGGATTCATCCTAACTTGTGGGATATTGTCCTTCCTGACAGGAAGTAGCAAAGAGAGCACCACAGCAGAGCTGTCTATATAGCTCCCCCCTTAACTCCACCCCCCAGTCATTCTCTTGTCTGCCTCTAAGCAGGAAGAGTAAATAGAAGAGGTGTTAAACTGTTAGTTTTATTTTATCTTCAATCAAGTGTTTGTTATTTTTAAATGGTACCAGTGTTGTACTATTTACTCTCAGGCAGGACATAGATGAAGATTTCTGCCTGGAGGATGATGATCTTAGCATTTGTAACTAAGGTCCACTGCTGTTCCCACAGAAGCGGAGGAGTACAGGAAAACTTCAGTGTGAGGAACGGTTTCTTGCTATACAGCAATGAGGTATGTTCAGTCATATTTTCTGCAGAGACTGTGTTAACTCGGGAAGGGTAAGCAGTAATCCTAGTGTTATCAGAGGTTTTTACTAGCTTGCATAAAGGGTTAATTTTTTGTGGGCACTCAGTTTATGTGAATTTGGGACAAACGTTTTTGTGTCTGGGATTAACGTTTTCTGTTTTATGGGACATTTGCTTGAGGGTTCTTTGGGGTTGTTTATAACCCACATGGCTTTCAGGCAGGGTTTGTTAGTTTTGTGTAGGCCCCAGCAACATCGAGTGAGGTGGGCCTGCATTTACAAGCAGCAAGCACCTTCTCCTGAGGTCCTGATTATCTTCTGAGGGACTAATTGAAGCTTTAAACCCCATATTATCGCTTCCTAACGGCAGGTAAGGCCACAGCAGAGTTGTGGCAAGGTGCTTTAGGGGGTTTTAACCGGTTTTAGACATATTTCAATCTGTTTTTTTTTTCATTTGGGGGTTTATTGCTTATTAACTTGTGGTGCAATCCTTCTAAAGCTTAGTGGGTACACTGTTAAAATTTCAGACAAATTGAATCAATTTTAACCTGTTTTGCAGTTTGTGTATGCCTTTTTTCTCTTAAAGGCACAGTACCGTTTTTGCAAATTGTGTTTTTTTTCATTAAATAAAGTGTTTTCCAAGCTTGCTTGCTTTATTACTAGTCTGTTAAACATGTCTGACACTGAGGAAACTCATTGTTCAATTTGTTTAGAAGCCATTGTGGAACCCCCTCTTAGAATGTGTCCCACTTGTACTGATATGTCTATAAATTGCAAACAGCATATTTTGGCTTATAAAAGTTTGGCATTAGATAATTCTCAGACAGAAGGAAATCAGGTTTTGTCATCTAGTTCTCCCCAAGTGTCACAACCAGTAACGCCCGCACAAGCGACGCCAAGTACTTCTAGTGCGTCTAATTCTTTCACCTTGCTAGATTTCTGATTCAGGAAAAATGTTCTCTCAGACAGATTCAGATATGACGGCATTTAAATTTAAGCTAGAGCACCTCCGCTTATTGCTCAGGGAGGTTTTAGCTACTCTGGATGATTGTGACCCTATTGTAGTTCCAGAGAAATTGTTTAAAATGGACAAATATTTAGAGCAGTGTTTTTCAACCAGTGTGCCGTGGCACACTAGTGTGCCGTGAGAGATCCTCAGGTGTGCCACGGCAGACTGACAACAGTGTGACATATTTTTTAAACTTTGCTTGTTTTTTACTCCCAGTGCAGGGGTAGTTTGTAGGAGGCATGGCATAACAGCACAATACATACAGTATGTGTGTGTTTGTGTGTATGTGTGTATATATATATATATATATATATATATATATATATATATACTGTATTAGGCTACAATGTGTGATTTTTTAAAAATTTTGGGATGGTGGTGTGCCACAGGATTTTTTAATGTAAAAAAGTGTGCCACGGCAAAAAAAAAGGTTAAAAATCACTGATTTAGAGGTTCCTGTTTACACTGATGTGTTTCCGGTCCCTAATAGGATTTCGCACATTGTTACTAAGGAGTGGGATAAACCAGGTATTCCGTTCTCTCCCCCTCCTGTTTTTAAGAAAATGTTTCCCATTTCTGACACCATAAAGGACTCATGGCAGACGGTCCCTAAGGTGGAGGGAGCTATTTCTACCCTGGCTAAGTGTACAACTATACCTATTGAAGACAGTTGTGCTTTCATTGATCCTATGGATAAAAAATTAGAGGGTCTCCTAAAGAAAATTTTTCTTCATCAAGGTTTTCTTCTTCAACCTATAGCATGCATTGTTCCTGTAACCACTGCAGCTGCCTTTTGGTTTGAAGCTCTAGAAGAGGCTCTTCAGATGGAGACCCCACTAGATGATATTTTGGACAGAATTAAGGCTCTTAAGTTGGCTAATTCTTTTATTACAGACGCCGCTTTTCATCTTCCTAAATTAGCGGCTAAGAATTCAGGTTTTGCCATTTTAGCGCGTAGAGCGTTATGGCTTAAGTCCTGGTCAGCTGATGTGTCATCTAAATCTAAGCTTTTGTCCATCCCTTTCAAAGGTAAGACCCTATTCGGGCCTGCATTGAAAGAGATCATTTCAGACATTACTGGAGGGAAGTGTCATACCCTCCCTCAGGATAAGTCAAATAAGACAAGGACCAAACAAAATAATTTTCGTTCCTTTCGAAACTTCGAGTGGTCCCTCTACCTCTTCCTCTGCTGCAAAGCAAGAGGGGAACTTTGCTCAATCCAAGCCAACCTGGAGACCTAATCAGGCTTGGAACAAGGGTAAACAGACCAAAAAGCCTGCTGCTGCCACTAAGTCAGCATGAAGGGGTAGCCCCCGATCCAGATCTAGTAGGGGGCAGACTCTCTCTCTTTGCTCAGGCCTGGGCAAGAGACGTTCAGGATTCCTTGGCAGTAGAAATTGTAACCCAGGGATACCTTCTAGATTTCAAGGATTTCCCTCCAAGGGGGAGGTTCCATCTTTCTCAATTGTCTGTAAACCCGACAAAAAGAGAGGTGTTCTTACGCTGTGTAGAAGACCTTTTTACATGGGAGTGATCTGCCCAGTTCCAAAAGCTGGGGTTCTACTCCAATCTGTTTATAGTTCCCAAAAAGGAGGGAACCTTCAGACCAATTCTGGATCTCAAGATCCTAAACCAATTCCTAAGAGTTCCATCTTTCAAGATGGAGACCATTCGGACTATCTTACCATTGATCCAGGAGGGTCAATATATGACCACCGTGGACTTAAAGGATGTGTATCTGCACATTCCTATCCACAAAGATCATCACCAGTTCCTCAGGTTCGCCTTTCTGGAAAAGCATTATCAGTTTGTGGCTCTTCCTTTCGGGTTGGCCATGGCGCCGCAAATCTTCACGAAGGTGCTAGGGTCCCTTCTGGCGGTTCTAAGGCCACGGGGCATAGCAGTGGCGCCTTATCTAGACGACATTCTAATTCAAGCGTAGTCCTTCCAACTAGCCAAGTCACACGGACTTAGTTTTGGCCTTTCTAATGTCTCACGGGTGGAAAGTGAACGTAAAAAAGAGTTCTCTTTCCCCCCTCACAAGAGTTTCATTTCTAGGGACTCTGATAGTCTCGGTGGACATGAAAATATTTCTGACGGAGGTCAGGAAAGCAAAGATTTGTCCACTTGCCGAGCTCTTTATTCCATTCCTCGGCTGTCAGTGGCTCAGTGTATGGAGGTAATCGGACTAATGGTAGCGGCAATGGACATAGTTCCGTTTGCTCGCTTGCATCTCAGACCACTGCAACTATGCTTGCTCAGTGGAATGGGGATTATGTGGATTTATCTCCTCAGATAAATCTGGATCAAGAGACCAGAGACTCTTCTTTGATGGTTGTCACAGGATCATCTGTCCCAGAGAATGTGTTTCCGCAGGCCAGAATGGGTTATAGTGACGACAGACGCCAGTCTTCTGGGCTGGGGTGCAGTCTGGAATTCCCTGAAAGCTCAGGGTTTGTGGACTCGGGAGGAGGCTCTCCTACCGATAAATATTCTGGAATTAAGAGCGATATTCAATGCTCTCCAGGCATGGCCTCAGCTGGCTTCGGCCAGATTCATCAGGTTTCAGTCAAACAACATCACGACTGTGGCTTATATCAATCATCAGGGCGGAACAAAGAGTTCCTTAGCGATGATAGAAGTCTCAAGGATAATCCAATGGGCAGAGGCTCACTCTTGCCATCTATCAGCGATCTATATCCCAGGTGTAGAGTACTGGGAGGCAGATTTTATAAGTCGTCAGACTTTTCATCCGGGGGAGTGGGAACTCCATCCGGAGGTGTTTGCTCAGCTGGTTCGGCTATGGGGCACACCAGAGTTGGATCTGATGGCGTCTCGTCAGAACGCCATACTTCTATACATGGAGGTAACCCAGTTTATGATTCCTCCATGTAGGGTGGTGTGTTCTCCCCCGGAGGTTGCAGCACATTTTCTCTTCAACATAATGTTGGCGATTGTTCGTCTGCAGAGTCCAGATGTTTATTTGAGAATGTGCTTGTGCCCTATTGTCCCGGGCCTCCTGCCTTGGGGAGGGCCTCTACAGTTCCCCGCGGGTGTAACTGTCCCTGAAGGTTGTGCCTTTCGTTATAGGATTGCGCGCCTTCGCGTATTGCTCAGACATGTTTGTTTCCCAGTTATTGAATGACCCTATCGTTAACGGATATGGGGATTTTCAGTCTGCTAATTCGAATGGTGCACCTCATTAGACATGTGGGGATGAGATAATCTCCTAATTGGGAGATCTTTCACAGTTTTTGAAAGATAGGGCTTTGTTTGGCTGGTCCTGCGGGTAGGCCTGTGTCTCTTTGGGCGTTAACCTCTGGGTTGCCTTTTATTTTATTCATATCCGATGGGATGTCTTTTATTTGTTTTGTTTCCTTCGGGAACCTTCTGGGATTGATACTCTTTATTACTTCTTCGGAAGTTGTTTTCGACATATTAGTCCTACAGTATGTTAAAAATGTCTTTCTTTTTTTTCCCATGAGGGAGAATTTATGCAGCTTGCCAGTTAGGGCCTTAGGCGCAGGCTGGTCCTGTCGGGTTCGTTCGATCTTGCGGATGTTCAGACACGTGGCGCTGTTCTGCTCGGGTAGTTCGGCAAAATCACCGAGTTCTCCGGTTATCTTTGTTTATCATGTTCAACTAAGCATTCGAGAGGACCCGTGGGTTCTTGAGGTGGGAAAGATTGTTTCAGTCCTTACAGCCTTCAGTCTTAGATGACCGGGCAGGGTAGTGTTCCGCCGCGTCACTCTATCGGACATCTGATTCCATCAGAACCTAGAGCTGCCCCAGGTGGTCGATACATTGAGGGCTTAGCACCCCTTTTACTGCAGTTGAGCGGTTTGGCCTTCCGTTTTAACCTCTGGATTTTGTCCTTTTGGGCTCGATCCAACAGCTTGTACAGGATAGCTGTTTAGCATGCTGAAGGTTTACAACCTGTTGCAGCTCTTGACACCTTGCAGGTGTATGCGTGTGCTGTTTATAGTATAGCTAAATGCAGCTCATACTCTTGGACGGGTACTGTCTGTCTGAGTTATTAGAGACCTTTGGGTCTTCATCCATTGTCTCCGGGTGAGTTGGATCTCCTTTTCGGGATCTGTGTTTCCGGATGATGGTTGCTCCCTGTGGGGACTCGGTTTCGCTCGGGGTTTCCCTGAGCTGGGAAGGCTTAGTGCCTTTATCTTCCTTGTGTCCTCTGCTTACGAGGAGGTGATGGGGAGCCTAGCCCTGCTAGTAGGGTTTGTTGACCTCGAGGTCTCCCTTGGTTGTCCTGAGGCTCTGAGAAGTCTCTTCATACGACTTCTAGCCTTGCTCCTTGGAGCGTTGGACTTCGCTAGGGGTGGTTCCTTGCTTTAGTCGGGGCTTTCAAGTTCTCGCTATCCGGATTCTCTGGATATGCATTCATTTCCCTTGTGTCTGGCCTTTTGGCCAGTCCGGGGGTTTAGTTCTAGGGTAAGGTTTGCCTGAACTTAGGTACCCGGACCTGCCTTCTTCTGGTTGCTGAGGCTTCACTTGTCCTTTTTCCTGACTCAGTCTTGGGTTGCTTTGGACTCTTGGATCTCAGGGCTGGTCGGGGTGTTCGTCGTTAGTGGGAACTTGGGCTATGTCCTTATCCCATCTGCCTGGCCTGGTCATGGTTGGCCAGGTTTTTGGATTATTTATATTCTTTGTAACAGTGTATCCCTTGTTATCTAGTGGTTAGCTGCGTGGCTTGCGCCTCAATGGTTTTTGGTTTATACTCAGCTGCTGGCGCTGGAGGTCCAATTTCTGTTGCGCTTTAGGGTTGTATTCCCCTGGTTAGCTTGCCAGTGTACCCTTGGATACCTGCTCTTCAGGTGAACTGGTTGGCTGTGCCTCTGCTGGGCAAGCTCCTTGTAAGGGGGTCCTTTCTAGGGTATACTCTTCTTTTCAGGGGGCCTCGATTGAGGTTTGTTTACAACTTTGTAGGGACCTGTGTGTAGGTCCGGCGGCTTAGGTCGCCTGGACCGTGCCCTCTGTCTGGGGGTTGCTTTTGCGGTCTGTTTCTTGCTTGACTGCTTCTTTTCCTCGCAAGTACCCTCTGTGTCGTCCTGTTATGGGACTCCGTGTTCTCAACCTTGGGGTTTTTTCTCTGGGGTGTGTTACACACTTTTAATGGTTGAATACTTTAATATTCTATGGTCAGACACTGGGAGGAATTTGCCTCTTCAGTTGCTTTCCGTGCTTGCAGGTTGATGTAGAGACGTCTGTTCTGTCTCTGTGCCCGGTCTTGTCCCGGGTTTCGCTTGGTTTAGGCGTGGCCTCCTTTCCCTGTTTGGGGCCCTTTGGGTCTCTGTGAACTGGGCTTGCTCTTTGAGGTGTTCTTTTTTGTATTATGGGACTTTTCAATCTCCTCGGTTCTCCTGGCCTTGTCCCTTTGGGGGGTTTTCAGCTGGTGTCCCCTTCATTTATGGGGGGTGAGCGGTGTGGGACAGTCTGTTGGGCGACGGTGTCTCCTGGAGTACTGTTGGCTCAGTCGAGTATGTTTTGCGGTCTCTAGTTTGGCTCTGGACTAGCTGCGAGTCAGTTTCTTTGGGTTTTTTTTATTGGGTAGAGGTTCAGGCCTGGTGCCCTCAGTATGGGCCTCCTATTGTACCCTCCTGTCTTGGCATTCAGTGTCCTCTATAGCTTGGGTATTGTTATCCCAAAAGTAATGAATGCAGATGTGGACTCTTTCCATTTAAGTACAAAAACATTAATTATGCTTACTTGATGATTTCCTTTTCTTCTGATGGAAAGAGTTCACAGCTCCCCACCCGTAATTTTGTGTGGGGCGTTCTTATTATTCTTCTGGCACCTTTCACCCTGATGATTCTTCTACTGTTCCTTGTTCTTCGGCAGAATGACTGGGGGATGAGGGGAGTGCGAGGAGTATTTAAGCCTTTGGCTGGGGTGTCTTTGCCTCCTCCTGGTGGCCAGGTTCTTATTTCCAAAAAGTAATGAATGCAGCTGTGGACTCTTTCCATCAGAAGAAAAGGAAATTATTAGGTAAGCATAATTTATGTTTTTAAATGTTTCGGGGGGCTGGAATCTGCTCTTAATATATTTCCTGCAGTCGGTTTTCTATGGTTTCTAAATTCTATCTTCCCCATATCTGGTTTTCAACCAATTCCAAGTCTAAATAGACAATACTATCAGGAGAGTGAGAATAATTGAAGGATATTGGATTGATACAAGATTTTGGTTAAGATAAGAAATAACATTTCCCACTCTTTCCATTTCTCTAAGTTATAGAAATGCTCCTTCTCAGCATACTATTCCACTAATAATTTTTTTCTTTTATATTTTTTTCTTACTGTTTTAGTCATTCACTATATACAATGTTAAGTTGGTAGTCCCTCTCATCTGTTATTTTTCATGCAATCAAGGGGTTAAATCATCTCTGCAAGTGTGGGGGGCATACATTTCTAATATTTATTTGCATATATTTTATAAACTGTTTTTACACTATATAGAAATAGACAGATATAATGTATAAAGGTTTGTCACGTTAAAAAGTCAAGTTAAAATTAAAGTTTCATGATTTGATAGAGCACACAATTTCCTTAATATAAGGAGAGACCACGGCTTTGTTCCTTACTGTTGGGAAATAGTGAACCTGGCCACCAGGAGGAGGCAAAGACACCCCAGCCAAAGGCTTAAATACCTCTCCCACTTCCCCCATCCCCCAGTCATTCTTTGCCTTTCGTCACAGGAGGATGGCAGAGAAGTGTCAGAAGATTTTCAGAGTTGTTCCTCAGGAGGGGTATATGCCCTTCGATATGGGACTGCAGTTTTAAGTAGTCTTGTCAGCCTCTCAGTGAGAGCATTGACGAAAGTTAGTCTGGAGATGCAGGGAGAGTCTTCCTGCAACCCATCCAGACTGCCTGCTAACAGCTCCTTAAGGAACCAGTGTTGACAAGTTTCACTGTCTGCTTTTTCTTCACTCAAGTCCATGTCAGGATCAATGCTACAAGACTGTCACACTTGAGAGGCTGTGTTTTTTGTTCCACAGCACGGATTCTGGTAAGATCGTTTTAATTTTTACTTATGTTGAAAACGCTGTAGAAAGGGTCAGAGAATCATGGGTTAATATCTCCTGAGGGAGGATATTGAACAGCGGGGATTAATCAAATGTGATACTTTGATTTTTGCTGCTTTATGTGTGAGATTTTTCTTGGGCTCAGACTGTTATGCAGTAGCGGAACATGCAGGTTTTTACTTTCACTTTGAATGCTGCGTAACTTGTAGCTTGGCGCGCTTTTTCTCATAGCAGGGGCAGTCCTGCCTTGTGCACCAAGTGGCCAACTGTGGTCACACTTTCATTTTCTCTATCCTGACTGAGCTACCTGTCGGAGAAGACGCTTGTTTCTCTGTTTGCCTGGGTCTAGGAGGTGGCGAGTGTCCCAGTCATTGAGAGTATAAAGGTGCTGTTTTGTGAGAAATCAAAAGATAATTTATTCTTTGTCCTTCTGTTGTTAGTGCAAGCTATGGAGGATTCTGATATGCTTGAGGGTACTCCCTCTATTCCTAATACTAATACCTGTCTATTGTGAGAAGGCCTTGGTGTGCCTGCCCTCTCAACTATGTTCCATATGCATCAACAAGGTTATTACGTCTAAGAAGGCTAACCCCTTTAGTACTACTGAGCCGTCCACCTCTGAGGACTCGCCGTCCCATGAGGTGCATACCCATCAGTCATCTCCATTGTCACATGCAGCTTCCCGTAGCACGCCTGATCCGCCATCTGGAGGGAGCCTTTTACCATTGGACTTTACCGCGCAGTTAAAAACGGCGGTGTCTGAGGCTCTTAGTGCTTTATTTTGCCCAGCCAAGTGCAAGTGAAAGGTTAAACATAGCTTTAAGTAGATTTAAAATTGAACACTTATATGTTTTCTTCTAAAGGAGGTTACAGTACTACTCCAAAAATCCGGACTCCGGACAACCCGAGAATCCGGACTCCGGCACGATCACAACTTCCGGGTGTTGGTTTCTCAAAGCGCATGCAAATTTCAGTGCGGGTGCGGCAACAAGTGAAATCTGAGCTCCACAACTAGTACATGACCGGTACCTGTGCAGGTATTTAGCATCTTTACACTGCACAGTACCTTTATACAGTACTGTACCACCAATGTCTCCTAAAGTGGATAAACAGAAGCGTAGGAGAAACACTCTAAAATTGAGTGAGAAACTTGAAATCATCAAAAACTTGAATCAGGGGTTAGTGTTTCTGTTCTAATGGAAACATATGACATTGGAAAGTCTACCATTTATGATATAAAAAAATGCCAAAAATAAAATTCTACAGTTTACAGCCTCATCTGAGCCTTACAACAAAATTGCAGAAAGAAAAAGTTTACATAAGCCAAAGTTAGAAAATCTTGATAAGGTTTTGCATGAATGGTTTTTGATTAAACGATCAGAAGGTATGGCAATTTCTGGGCCAATGCTTATCACCAAAGCAAAATCTTTTAAGGAGCAAATGAACATTGATTCTGAATGTAACTTTAGCAGTGGGTGGCTTACGAATTTTAAAATGCGTCATGGTATTAGACAGCTAAATGTTGTTGGAGAAAGGCAGTCAGCTGATACACATGCTGCAGCAGATTATAGTGCAACATTTGAAAAAATTGTCATTGACTATGATCTCACACCTGATCAAATTTACAATGCAGATGAAACAGGTGTTTTCTGGAAATGTCTGCCCACTAAAACTCTGGCTGGAAACCAAGAATGAAATGCTAAAGGTTTTAAGATGAATAAAGAAAGACTTACTGTCCTCACCTGTGCTAATGCTTCTGGACAGCATAAAATCAAGCTTCTGGTGATCCGCAAATATAAGCGCCCACGGGCATTTAAAGGAGTTTTGCACCTCCCTGTGACTTATAAAGCTCAAAAAAATGCTTGGATGGACAAAGACATTTTTCAAGATTGGTTTGTTAATTTTTTTATTCCATCAGTCCACCAGAACCTAGCTTATTTGGGAAAACCTGCTAACACAAAGTGCTTGCTGCTTCTTGACAACTGTAGGGCTCACCCCATGAATCAAAATTAGTGTCTGATTGTGGAAATATTTTTGCATCTTACTTGCCACCAAATGTTACATCACTAATTCAGCCCATGGACCAAGGAGTCATTAGGAACTTCAAATGCCATTATAAAAATGACTTTATGATGAAAATGTTAAACAAGGATGTTGATTCTATAGAATTTCAACGTAGCTTTACAATAAAAGATGCAGTGTTTTCTCTTGTAACTGCATGGAACACAGTCAAGCCTGTAACTCTTTTAAGAGCTTGGCGAAAGTTATGGCCAAATATGATGCATGGAGAGCTAGAGTGTGAGGAAAATGAAGATCTTGAAGGGTTCCTTGTAGAGCAGAGAGCATCTGAAGTGAATGAACTCATGCAATCTGTCAAATTAGCCCAGGAAGACAACCCTCTATTCAAACTTAATGAAGAGGACCTCGAAGAGTGTAGATGCATTACAGATGATGTTGAGATTGCAGCCACTTTTACTGATCAAGAAATCATTGACAGCATCACAAATCCAGATCAGACAGAGGAGCACACTTCTGAAAAATCTGATGAAGAAGATGACAGACTTGAAACTGAAAAGGTATCTTGGGCTACTGCTGAAAAATGCATGGAAACCATTGTGAAATTTGTGGAACAAAACCATAGCTTTACACTCCAAGACGTCATACAAGTGCACATGGTGCAAAATAATTTTATCACAAAGAAATTACAAAGTCGCAGACAGTGTGACATACGAAGATATTTACAGAAAACAACAGAAGCATCTGCCATCCAAACTACCAATCAACTGCAGCAGCAAACACTCACAACACTCAATCCACAAACAGATCACCTTGCACAGCAGGAAGAAGAAAACATGTCATATGCAGGTGCAGTACTGTACTTTATTTTAATACTGTAAAAATGAAACGCCTTACACAGTATTTACTAAAAAAAAAAATCTCTTTTTATCTTTTAAAACAGAGGAAACATCTGCTAATAGCCATCCTGCATCGCAGAAGCTCAGTTCACAAGCGGATCACCAGGTGTAGCAGGTGTTAGCATTTGGTGATCAAGCAGTTAAGCATGTACCGAAGAAATACCTGTAACAGAAAGGAATGTACATATGCATGTGTACCGTACTGTACTCTATTCTAGGCAATCTGTTCATTATTTAGTTACTGCATTAAAAAAATAAAAAAAAATTAACACATCTCCTTTATTATTTACAAGGTACTGTATTTTAGCATTGCTGTCTGAGAATCTGGAAAATCCAAAAATACGGACTGGACAAATCCCCAAGCAGTCCGGATTTTTGGAGTTGTACTGTATGTCAACATTTTTAGGCTCTGGAGGCCAAGTTGCCTGATGAACCTTTGATCCCTTAGACAGAGTGTACAAGGACAGGGTAGCATCGCTAACTTTTTCTGTTCCTGTAAAAATTGCGGACATTATTAAAAACGAGTGGGATAGAATTGGATCTTCCTTTCCCCTTCGCCTGCCTTTAAAAAATGATTCCCGGTCCCGGACTCTCAGCTGGAGTTGTGGGGTTCCGTCCCTAAGAGGATGGCGCTATCTCCACATTAGCTAAGCGTACTACTATCCCTCTTGAGTATAGCTCGTCATTCAGAGAGCCGATAGATAAGAAGATGGAAACTTTTCTCAGGAAAATGTTTCAGCATACGGAATACTTATTTCAACCAGCAGCAGCCGTTGCCTTGGTTGCGGGAGCTGCGGCCTAATGGTGCGTCTCCTTAGCGAATTTAATCGAGGTGGAGGGTTCTCTTGATGTTATCCAAGAAAGAATTATAGCTTTGAGAATTGCTAATTCTTTTATTAGTTATGCAAACATGCAGATTATTTGCCTGAATGCTAAAATCTCTGGTTTCCCAGTACAGATCCGTCGGGCGCTCTGGCTGAGGTCCTGGTCTGCGGACATGCCTTCTAAGTTGAGACTACTTTTCCTCCCCTTTAAGGGAAATATTTTATTTGGTCCAGGCCTGGACTCCATTATCTCCATGGTTACAGGGGCAAGGGTGCCTTCCTACCGCAGGATAAAAAGAACAAATCTAAGGGACAGGGTTCTAATTTTTGTTCCTTTTGTTTTTTAAAGTCCCAACATCAGCAGTCCTTCTCTAAGGCCGAGCAAACCAAGAGCACTTGGAAGCCGGCTCAATCCTGGAATAAATCCAAGCAGAACAAGAAGCCCGCCGAGAACATGTCAGCATCGGCGGCCTCCGATCTGGCGCTGGATCTTGTAGGGGGCAGACTGTTGCTGTTTTCAGACGCTTGGTTCAAGGACATGCAGGATTTGTGGGTCCTGGAGGTCATAGCTCAGGGATGCAAGATAGGTTTCAAATCTCATCCACCCAAGGGCAGATTTCTCCTCCACAGCCTGTCTTCAGAACCAGAAATGAGGGCAGCCTTTCTGGGGTGCATTAGTATGTATAGTTAATGCAACAGAATTTGCAAAACAAAGAACAAAGACTGCCTGTCTCTAAATGATTATTTAGCCAAGCTCATTAGTATAAGGAATCAAGTGTGAGATAAAATTGTCTCAACAGCAACATTCAAACTCAAAAAACTTTATTGGAGACAAAAATGTGAGTCCAGCTAGACTCATACACACGCACACACACACACACACTGGTTAAAAATAGCAAACCTCACAGACACTTGTGGTAATGAATTACCAAATATCAAATCGAAAATATTATTAATTATTATGTGCAATCTGAATATATAAATTAATTGCCCCTAGAATGAGGTATAACTTTGAGATTGCAATATCATAAATATATGCTGGATATTGAATGTGATAGCTTATTTAGCTCAAGTTGTTCTGTGCATATATTGCTGGCCAGATTGCCTAAACTTATAACAAGTAGGGGACAAATACTGTCAAGATATGTACTATGCACAAATGGTTAATTCAAAAGAAAGTCACGAATATTGTGTTAGTAAAATATGCCATAAAGATGGTGTCACAAAATAGACAAGTTAGGCTCTTTGCGCAAATTGCACATATAAAAATATAGGAGCCGTGACCCTGTCAATTTTCAGAGTGACTTAATAAGATTGCTGCCACGCTAAATGTATCCGTTGTCTTGGATACATATTAACAGAGTGCTTGACACAAAGTATTACTTGCAACATTAACCAAATGAAGCTTAGTATTGCCTTTCTAAAAAAGCCTCTTCTATAGCGGAGGCTGTATTAACGTTATACTGGCTCAATTGTAGCAATAACAAGAAAACTGAGCTAGCAAAAGTCTCTACTATATCGTAGACTGATTTAACGTTATCCTGAGCTAGGTTCGATTGATAAATTACCAACTAAATATCATAGTCTGATTGAGCGAGCATCTAAAAACAGAGAGGTACTATGACCCCGTGGACAGTGCCCCTGACGCACGTTTCACATAACGCTTCTTCAGAGGGGTACGCGCCAGCCGAACTGAGCGGGTAAAATACCAATGTAAGACCCGTCCGGATCCATTGATTGGATCATCATCATCATCGTTCTCCAATTACAATTGGTTAGTATAATTTGAATACTGACTTGCTCTTGACCAGTCATAAATGGATATTTAGTAACGTCATTGGTTACTAAGTGGTGGTGGAAAAGTCTCATATTATGTTAGTGGCTGCCACTTAAATTAATATGTTGCATGAAGATCCGCACAGGTATAATTATTGCCGGATATTATCTTGTTTGCAATATTGTGAAGCATAAGGAGTTTATTCAAAATTTGTAGTATGTATCACATTAGTGATTATCCTGAAATGATGTTATACAACATTACGTCAATAGTGTAAAAATCCTGTATATGCTGTTATAAAAGTTCTAACTTAACCTCTGTGTGTTAAGGAATGTATCATTTATTCCAAAAAGAGATCGGAACACTATTCCAAATTTGGGTTCAGTGTCCCTTTAAGGCTCTGATTAGGATCAGACCTGTGTTCAGATCTTCGGCTCCCCCTTGGAGTCTGAATCTGGTTCTTAAAGTTTTGCAACAGGCTCCGTTTGAGCCTATGCATGAAATTGACATTAAGTTGTCGTCCTGGAAGGTTCTTTTTCTACTGGTTATTGCTTCTGCGCGCATAGTATCTGAAATTGCTGCCTTGCAATGTGAGCCTCCTTATCTAGTGTTCCATTCGGTTAAGGCTGTCCTACGTACTATGTTAGGGTTTCTCCCTAAAGTCGTGTCAGACCGCAACATCAATCATGAGATTGTGGTCCCTTCTTTGTGTCCTAATCCTCCTCCTTCGAAGGAACGTTTACTTCATAATTTGGAAGTAGTTCTTGCCTTGAAGTTTTATCTTCAGACTACCAAAGATTTTAGACAAACTTCTTCCTTGTTTGTGGCATATTCTCAGAAGCGTAAGGGTCAGAAAGTCTCTTAGATTTCCTTATCTTTTTGGTTGAGGAGTCTTATCCGTTTAGCTTATGAGACACCGGGCCATAGACCTCCTTAGATAATTACGGCTCATTCAACTAGAGCAGTAGCTTCCTCTTGGGCCTTTAAGAACGAGGCCTCTATGGATTAGATTGGTAAGGTGGCTACCTGGTCCTCCTTGCACACTTTTTCTAAATTTTACACGTTTTATGTTTTTGCTTCAGCTGAAGCAGCCTTTGTAAGAAAGGTTTTGCAGGCTGTGGTGCCCTCCAAATTAGGGTCCGCCTCTCTTTTTGTCCTGTTATCATTCAGTGTCCTCTAGAGCTTGGGTATAAGTTTCCCAACAGTAAGGAATGAATCCGTGGACTCTCATATATTAAGAAGGAAAACATAAATTATGCTTACCATATAATTTAATTTCCTTCTGTGTAAGGAGAGTCCATGGCTCCTGCCTGTGTTTCTCCTATGGGTGGCCCCCTAAACTTCTATTTCTCTTCTGGCACCTTTTATACCCTGATATTTCTCCTACTGTTCCTTGTTCCCTCGGCAGAATGACTGGGGGATGGGGGAAGTGGGATAGGTATTTAAGCCTTTGGCTGGGGTGTCTGCCTCTTCCTGGTGGCCAGGTTCAGTATTTCCCAACAGTAAGGAATGAAGCTGTGGACTCTCCTTATACAGAAGGAAATTAAATTATCTGGTATGCATAATTTTTTTTAAACAACTTTCCAATTCACTTTCATTATTTATTTACACTTTCTGAGGCACTGCTCAGTTCCTACCGAGCATATGCAAGATTCACAGGATATACGTATATGCATTTGTGATTGGCTGATGGCTGTCACATGATGCATTAGGAAAGAAAATGTAACTGATATTTGTAAAAAAACAAACAATCTACCCATTTGAAATTCAAACTAAGTGCTTTGCATTGACTCTTTATTGTGCATTTATTGATTATGCAATTCTGCTGTATGCAGACCCTGTAATAACAAAAGTGGAACAAACAGAAGATCTGTGTGCGGTAAAACCCCTTGTAATTCGGGAACAGGAAAACGATGAGGATACTGACATGGAAAACCACAAGGATATGGAGACAAGTGAGTGTGTGATGTGTAATGCATTGGACTTAGTACCAAAGTGACATGAGCAAAGCCCAGATAAGTTTGTGGTAAATAAGTGATAATCCTGTTTGAGAAAATTCTCTAACCCAGGCTGCTTCTAGCAGAGGTTTATGTAAGGATATGTTAAAACCTGCTATTTAATTTTTACATCTGAAATCCTTTCCAGGTAATCTTGACACACCTGTTATAAACTCTGTGAAATTGAAAAAACCAACACTTTTTAAAGTTAAATTACAGGTAAAGCGATAAAAATATTAGGAGATTGATCAAACCATGCTATGAGAATTGGGGTTCTGCAATAATTACATATGCAAAAATCCCCCATCGCATTCTAGCAAAACCACAACTGAACATGGCTTGCTTTAGCAGTATGTTTACATGTTTAAAATCAGATCCTACCCAGTGTAAAAGAGCAGCACTCACTTATACACTTGCTCACACTCACCCTATTGCTCCCTCATATTTTAGTATTGATGTTCTACCGTTATAGAAATAAATAGATTATTACATTTTGTTTAACCTACCCAAATGAAAGTCATCAATGTAACATTTCTTATAAAGATAATTTTAACATAATTTTAAATAACTTTATTCTCACTGTTTTTTTCAGCAAATCAATCAATGAGATCAGACAGTCCTTGTGAAGGCTGGAGTGAAGATGACTCTTTAAGTCTCTTTAAAGATCAGCAAAGCCACGTGGTGAATAAACCATTTTTATGTTTTGTATGTGGAAAAAGTTTTTCCCACAAATCACATCTCCTTACTCATCAGAAAATTCATACAGGAGAAAAAGAATTTTCATGTTTTTTATGTGGCCAATGCTTTATCCAGAAAATACATCTTGTTGACCATCTGAAAATTCATTCAGGAGAGAAAGCATTTTCTTGTTTTGTATGTGGGAAAAGTTTTACCCAAAAATCAAATCTTATTAGACATCAGAACATTCATACAGGAAAGAAAGCATTTTCGTGTTCTGAATGTGGGAAAAGTTTTAACCAGAAAACACATCTTATTGCTCATCAGAAAGTCTATAAACATGAGAAATCATTTCCCTGTTCTATATGCGGAAAATGTTTTACCCAGAAATCGGTTCTTATTGACCATCTGAAAATTCATACCAGAGAGAAAGTATTTTCATGTTCTGTATGTGGGAAATGTTTTATCCAGGAATCGGTTCTGAATGACCATATGAAAATTCATACAGGAGAGAGAGAATTTTCATGTTCAGAATGTGGGAAAACGTTTAAATTGAAGTCATGTCTTTTTAGACATCAGCAAATTCATGCAGAAGAAGAAGTTTCATGTTCTGAATGTGGGACAACTTTTAACCAGAAGTCAAAACTTATTGCTCATCAGAAAATACATAAACGTAAATCATGTTCCTGTCCTATATGTGGGAAATGTTTTACACAGAAATCACATCTTAATACACATCAGAAAATTCATACTGGAGAGAAAGCATTTTCATGTATTGAATGTGGGAAATGTTTTAACCAGAAAGCAAATCTTATTGCTCATCAGAAAATACATTTGCGTGAGAATATTTTATGTTCTGAATGTGGGGAATGTTTTACTTTGCAAGCAGACCTTGATAACCATAAAAGACTTCATACAGGAGAGAAAGTATTCTTGTGTAACGAATGTGGAAAGTGTTTTACAATGAAATCAAGACTTAAGACACATGAGAAAATTCATGCAGGAGAGAAAGAATTCTCATGTTCTGACTGTGGGAAATGTTTTACCCAAAAAGCAAATCTTATTAGACATCAGAATATTCATGCACGTGAGAACTCAAATAGTAAATGTTAAGCCCATTTTAGTAAATGTTTTACTCCACAAAGTTTTTTTATGCATGGTGGTAGATAAGTAATGCTATACATACCCCATGTAGTATCATGAATACAACACTTTTTTTCTGATGCATTCTACTAGCATGGGGGTTGGGACTTTTATTTGCTGAAATTTCAGTTGTATAGGTGCATAAATATTTGGACAGTGACACAATCTTCATAATTTTGGCTCTGTACACCACTACAGATATACAATTAAAGCCATTAAGATGTGATTGAAGTACATACTTTCAGCTTTAATTCAACAAGTTTAACAAAATTATTGTATGAATTGTTAAGAATTACATCAGTATTCATATAAATTGTCAGGGGATCAAAACTAACATAATTATAAATAAAATTATCATTCTTCAGACTTGGTTGAAAATATTTTGCAGTGAATGACTGCTTACAGTCTGGAACGAATAAACATCAATTTTTTTGTTGTTGTTTCCCCTCCGTAGTGATGCTTTGCCAAGCCTCTACTTCAAGGGACACTGAACCAAAAAAAAAAATATTTTGTGATTCAGATAGAGCATGACATTTTAAGCAACTTTCTAATTTACTCCTATTATTAAATTATCTTGATTCTCTTGGTATCTTTATTTGAAATGCAAAAATGTAAGTTTAGATGCCGGCCCATTTTTGTTGAACAAACTGGGTTGTTCTTGCTGATTGGTGGATAAATTCATCCACCAATAAAAGTGCTGTCCAGAGTTATAAACCAAAAAAAGCTTAGATGCCTTTTTTCAAATAAAGATAGCAAGAGAACAAAGAAAAATTGATAATAGGAGTAAATTAGAAAGTTGCTTAAAATTGCATGCTCTATCTGAATCATGAACAAAAAAAATTGGGTTCAGTGTCCCTTTAAGCTGTCCAAAATGTCTGCTTGTTAGTGGGTTTTTTATGCCTTTAGCTTTATCTTCAGCAAGTGAAATGCATATTCATTTCAGTTGAGGTCAGTTTACTATCTTGGCTATTCAAGAAAATTCCACTAACTCCACCATGTTTCATGGATGGTGTGATGTTTGCGTCAGATCATGAGCTGTTCATTCCATTTTCCATACACTTCTATTCCCATGATTGTGGTACAGGTTGATCTTAGTTTAATCTGTTTAAAGATTTTTTGAGGCTTACTAATGGTCTGCCTCTTGTGGAAAACTATCTGTGTTTACTTCATGAAATCTTCTCTTGATTGTAGACTTTTGATATGCTTTCTCCTGAAGAATGTTCTTGACTTGGCTAGATGCTGTGAAGGGACCTTTATTCACTAAGGAACACATTTTCCCCAGTGCATTCCTTCTTTTTAATAATATATTAAACTGTTGATTTGGCTACTAATGTTTCTGTTATCCCTCTGATGGATTTGTTTTATTTTTTAAGCCTAATGGTGTCCTGCTTTACTTGCATTGGCAGCTCTCTGGGCCTCATATTGAGAGTTGACAGTAACAACTTCCACATTTGAAATCAGCTCCAGACCTTTAACTACTTAATTGTTAATGAAATAACAAGAGAACAGCCCACACTGGACCCTAAAAAAAACCTTCTCATTGAATTGTTCAATTACTTTTGGTCCCCTGACAAGGAGGGAACTACACATAAAAAATGCTGCAGTTCCTAAACCAATCCCCAATTTGGATGTAAATTAATCAAATTAAGTCTGCACTTTAAGCCCAAATTCATTATTTAACTTCAATTTTTATTTTCTAACAGCTAAAATAACTATAACATTATCAATGTCCAAATACTTATGTACCTAACTGTATGCTATATTACAGTTTATGGTTGTTGACTATGTATATTGAGGAATTGTTCCAATGCTATATTATTGCATTGTTGTTTCATATATATTTTCTAGTGTTGCATTGGTGATGATATTTGAGAATAAAATTATATTTTCTGACATTTTGTATCTAGAACCTTGCTCTTGTGCTTGTAAAATCTTAGAAATAAATTAATAAAAAAAAGACACACCAGAATACTGTATATGTTTGTATTACTTTTTTAAAATAAGAATGTTTACTCAAAAATGATCCCTCATGCAGGATAACAACACCTCTAACCTCTCTTCTCTCCTTGGTATCTGGCTACCTGCTGAATGATACCGCTTGTTTGGGACCATAGCAGAATGAATAAAGTTTATTAAACTACTGCATGATATTTGTAGAATCCAATAAACTGAGCAGAACAGGAGACAGAATAGTTATAACTTATTAGTACCAGACCCTGGCTCCTCTGACAGATGATGTAGCATTTAGGGCAGAGATATTCGAAGAGAGGGCTACTTGATTGGCATATACAGTAGCAGATTAATCAAGAGCAGGATGATTCCACCTGCATTTTCTCAATGGCATCATGTATCTAAAGCTGATCTAATAACATACTACATGGAAACATCTAAGCCTTTCATTGCATGCTAGTAAGAAATAACCATCTACAATCTGCTGTGGTTTACCAATTATTTGATCAACCCTTAGAAAGTGATTGATAAAATCTGGCCCTTGCTGCTTACCTTCTGGTCTGCTGGAGCATCCTAATGCTGCGATGCGCTCATTCAAGCTAACTGTGTATTTGATAAGAATAATAAAGAGATTGATTTCTCCAACATAGGTGTGTCCGGTCCACGGCGTCATCCTTACTTGTGGGATATTCTCTTCCCCAACAGGAAATGGCAAAGAGCCCAGCAAAGCTGGTCACATGATCCCTCCTAGGCTCCGCCTTCCCCAGTCATTCTCTTTGCCGTTGTACAGGCAACATCTCCACGGAGATGGCTTAGAGTTTTTTGGTGTTTAACTGTAGTTTTTATTCTTCAATCAAGAGTTTGTTATTTTAAAATAGTGCTGGTATGTACTATTTACTCTGAAACAGAAAAGTGATGAAGATTTCTGTTTGTAAGAGGAAAATGATTTTAGCAACCGTTACTAAAATCGATGGCTGTTTCCACACAGGACTGTTGAGAGGAATTAACTTCAGTTGGGGGAAACAGTGAGCAGACTTTTGCTGCTTGAGGTATGACACATTTCTAACACGACTATGTAATGCTGGAAGCTGTCATTTTCCCTATGGGATCCGGTAAGCCATTTTTATTACATAAGAATAAAGGGCTTCACAAGGGCTTTTAAGACTGGTAGACATTTTCTGGGCTAAAACGATTGATATATAAGCATTTTTAATACTTCATAGCTTTGAGGAATTATTTCTCCAACATAGGTGTGTCCGGTCCACGGCGTCATCCTTACTTGTGGGATATTCTCTTCCCCAACAGGAAATGGCAAAGAGCCCAGCAAAGCTGGTCACATGATCCCTCCTAGGCTCCGCCTACCCCAGTCATTCTCTTTGCCGTTGTACAGGCAACATCTCCACGGAGATGGCTTAGAGTTTTTTAGTGTTTAACTGTAGTTTTTATTATTCAATCAAGAGTTTGTTATTTTAAAATAGTGCTGGTATGTACTATTTACTCAGAAACAGAAAAGAGATGAAGATTTCTGTTTGTATGAGGAAAATGATTTTAGCAACCGTTACTAAAATCCATGGCTGTTCCACACAGGACTGTTGAGAGGAATTAACTTCAGTTGGGGGAACAGTGAGCAGTCTCTTGCTGCTTGAGGTATGACACATTCTAACAAGACGATGTAATGCTGGAAGCTGTCATTTTCCCTATGGGATCCGGTAAGCCATGTTTATTAAGATAGTAAATAAGGGCTTCACAAGGGCTTATTAAGACTGTAGACTTTTTCTGGGCTAAATCGATTCATTATTAACACATATTTAGCCTTGAGGAATCATTTAATCTGGGTATTTTGATAAGATTATATCGGCAGGCACTGTTTTAGACACCTTATTCTTTAGGGGCTTTCCCAAATCATAGGCAGAGCCTCATTTTCGCGCCGGTGTTGCGCACTTGTTTTTGAGAGGCATGACATGCAGTCGCATGTGTGAGGAGCTCTGATACATAGAAAAGACTTTCTGAAGGCGTCATTTGGTATCGTATTCCCCTTTGGGCTTGGTTGGGTCTCAGCAAAGCAGATACCAGGGACTGTAAAGGGGTTAAAGTTAAAAACGGCTCCGGTTCCGTTATTTTAAGGGTTAAAGCTTCCAAATTTGGTGTGCAATACTTTTAAGGCTTTAAGACACTGTGGTGAAATTTTGGTGAATTTTGAACAATTCCTTCATATTTTTTCGCAATTGCAGTAATAAAGTGTGTTCAGTTTAAAATTTAAAGTGACAGTAACGGTTTTATTTTAAAACGTTTTTTGTACTTTGTTATCAAGTTTATGCCTGTTTAACATGTCTGAACTACCAGATAGACTGTGTTCTGAATGTGGGGAAGCCAGAGTTCCTTCTCATTTAATTAAATGTGATTTATGTGACAATGACAATGATGCCCAAGATGATTCCTCAAGTGAGGGGAGTAAGCATGGTACTGCATCATTCCCTCCTTCGTCTACACGAGTCTTGCCCACTCAGGAGGCCCCTAGTACATCTAGCGCGCCAATACTCCTTACTATGCAACAATTAACGGCTGTAATGGATAATTCTGTCAAAAACATTTTAGCCAAAATGCACACTTATCAGCGTAAGCGCGACTGCTCTGTTTTAGACACTGAAGAGCATGACGACGCTGATAATAATGGTTCTGAAGGGCCCCTAAACCAGTCTGATGGGGCCAGGGAGGTTTTGTCTGAGGGAGAAATTACTGATTCAGGGAACATTTCTCAACAAGCTGAACCTGATGTGATTACGTTTAAATTTAAGTTGGAACATCTCCGCATTCTGCTTAAGGAGGTATTATCCACTCTGGATGATTGTGACAAGTTGGTCATCCCAGAGAAACTATGTAAAATGGACAAGTTCCTAGAGGTCCCGGGGCTCCCAGAAGCTTTTCCTATACCCAAGCGGGTGGCGGACATTGTAAATAAAGAATGGGAAAGGCCCGGTATTCCTTTCGTCCCTCCCCCCATATTTAAAAAATTGTTTCCCATGGTCGACCCCAGAAAGGACTTATGGCAGACAGTCCCCAAGGTCGAGGGAGCGGTTTCCACTTTAAACAAACGCACCACTATACCCATAGAAGATAGTTGTGCTTTCAAAGATCCTATGGATAAAAAATTAGAAGGTTTACTTAAAAAGATGTTTGTTCAGCAGGGTTACCTTCTACAACCAATTTCATGCATTGTCCCTGTCGCTACAGCCGCGTGTTTCTGGTTCGATGAGCTGGTAAAGGCGGTCGATAGTGATTCTCCTCCTTATGAGGAGATTATGGACAGAATCAATGCTCTCAAATTGGCTAATTCTTTCACCCTAGACGCCACTTTGCAATTGGCTAGGTTAGCGGCTAAGAATTCTGGGTTTGCTATTGTGGCGCGCAGAGCGCTTTGGTTGAAATCTTGGTCAGCTGATGCGTCTTCCAAGAACAAGCTACTTAACATTCCTTTCAAGGGGAAAACGCTGTTTGGCCCTGACTTGAAAGAGATTATCTCTGATATCACTGGGGGTAAGGGCCACGCCCTTCCTCAGGATCGGCCTTTCAAGGGCAAAAATAAACCTAATTTTCGTCCCTTTCGTAGAAACGGACCAGCCCAAAGTGCTACGTCCTCTAAGCAAGAGGGTAATACTTCTCAAGCCAAGCCAGCTTGGAGACCAATGCAAGGCTGGAACAAGGGAAAGCAGGCCAAAAAACCTGCCACTGCTACCAAGACAGCATGAAATGTTGGCCCCCGATCCGGGACCGGATCTGGTGGGGGGCAGACTCTCTCTCTTCGCTCAGGCTTGGGCAAGAGATGTTCTGGATCCTTGGGCGCTAGAAATAGTCTCCCAAGGTTATCTTCTGGAATTCAAGGGGCTTCCCCCAAGGGGGAGGTTCCACAGGTCTCAGTTGTCTTCAGACCACATAAAAAGACAGGCATTGTTACGTTGTGTAGAAGACCTGTTAAAAATGGGAGTGATTCATCCTGTTCCATTAGGAGAACAAGGGATGGGGTTCTACTCCAATCTGTTCATAGTTCCCAAAAAAGAGGGAACGTTCAGACCAATCTTAGATCTCAAGATCTTAAACAAGTTTCTCAAGGTTCCATCGTTCAAAATGGAAACCATTCGAACAATTCTTCCTTCCATCCAGGAAGGTCAATTCATGACCACGGTGGATTTAAAGGATGCGTATCTACATATTCCTATCCACAAGGAACATCATCGGTTCCTAAGGTTCGCATTCCTGGACAAGCATTACCAGTTCGTGGCGCTTCCTTTCGGATTAGCCACTGCTCCAAGGATTTTCACAAAGGTACTAGGGTCCCTTCTAGCTGTGCTAAGACCAAGGGGCATTGCTGTAGTACCTTACTTGGACGACATTCTGATTCAAGCGTCGTCCCTTCCTCAAGCAAAGGCTCACACGGACATCGTCCTGGCCTTTCTCAGATCTCACGGATGGAAAGTGAACGTGGAAAAGAGTTCTCTATCTCCGTCAACAAGGGTTCCCTTCTTGGGAACAATAATAGACTCTTTAGAAATGAGGATTTTTCTGACAGAGGCCAGAAAAACAAAACTTCTAGACTCTTGTCGGATACTTCATTCCGTTCCTCTTCCTTCCATAGCGCAGTGCATGGAAGTGATAGGCTTGATGGTAGCGGCAATGGACATAGTTCCTTTTGCGCGCATTCATCTAAGACCATTACAACTGTGCATGCTCAGTCAGTGGAATGGGGACTATACGAACTTGTCTCCGAGGATACAAGTAAATCAGAGGACCAGAGACTCACTCCGTTGGTGGCTGTCCCTGGACAATCTGTCACAAGGGATGACCTTCCGCAGACCAGAGTGGGTCATTGTCACGACCGACGCCAGTCTGATGGGCTGGGGCGCGGTCTGGGGATCCCTGAAAGCTCAGGGTCTTTGGTCTCGGGAAGAATCTCTCCTACCGATAAATATTCTGGAACTGAGAGCGATATTCAATGCTCTCAAGGCTTGGCCTCGGCTAGCGAGGGCCAAGTTCATACGGTTTCAATCAGACAACATGACAACTGTTGCGTACATCAACCATCAGGGGGGAACAAGGAGTTCCCTGGCGATGGAAGAAGTGACCAAAATCATTCTATGGGCGGAGTCTCACTCCTGCCACCTGTCTGCTATCCACATCCCAGGAGTGGAAAATTGGGAAGCGGATTTTCTGAGTCGTCAGACATTGCATCCGGGGGAGTGGGAACTCCATCCGGAAATCTTTGCCCAAGTCACTCAACTGTGGGGCATTCCAGACATGGATCTGATGGCCTCTCGTCAGAACTTCAAGGTTCCTTGCTACGGGTCCAGATCCAGGGATCCCAAGGCGGCTCTAGTGGATGCACTAGTAGCACCTTGGACCTTCAAACTAGCTTATGTATTCCCGCCGTTTCCTCTCATCCCCAGGCTGGTAGCCAGGATCAATCAGGAAAGGGCGTCGGTGATCTTGATAGCTCCTGCGTGGCCACGCAGGACTTGGTATGCAGATCTGGTGAATATGTCATCGGCTCCACCATGGAAGCTACCTTTGAGACGAGACCTTCTTGTTCAAGGTCCGTTCGAACATCCGAACCTGGTCTCACTCCAGCTGACTGCCTGGAGATTGAACGCTTGATCTTATCGAAGCGAGGGTTCTCAGATTCTGTTATCGATACTCTTGTTCAGGCCAGAAAGCCTGTAACTAGAAAGATTTACCACAAAATTTGGAAAAAATATATCTGTTGGTGTGAATCTAAAGGATTCCCTTGGGACAAGGTTAAGATTCCTAAGATTCTATCCTTCCTTCAAGAAGGATTGGAAAAAGGATTATCTGCAAGTTCCCTGAAGGGACAGATTTCTGCCTTGTCTGTGTTACTTCACAAAAAGCTGGCAGCTGTGCCAGATGTTCAAGCCTTTGTTCAGGCTCTGGTTAGAATCAAGCCTGTTTACAAACCTTTGACTCCTCCTTGGAGTCTCAACTTAGTTCTTTCAGTTCTTCAGGGGGTTCCGTTTGAACCCTTACATTCCGTTGATATTAAGTTATTATCTTGGAAAGTTTTGTTTTTGGTTGCAATTTCTTCTGCTAGAAGAGTTTCAGAATTATCTGCTCTGCAGTGTTCTCCTCCTTATCTGGTGTTCCATGCAGATAAGGTGGTTTTACGTACTAAACCTGGTTTTCTTCCAAAAGTTGTTTCTAACAAAAACATTAACCAGGAGATTATCGTACCTTCTCTGTGTCCGAAACCAGTTTCGAAGAAGGAACGTTTGTTGCACAATTTGGATGTTGTTCGCGCTCTAAAATTCTATTTAGATGCTACAAAGGATTTTAGACAAACATCTTCCTTGTTTGTTGTTTATTCCGGTAAAAGGAGAGGTCAAAAAGCAACTTCTACCTCTCTCTCTTTTTGGATTAAAAGCATCATCAGATTGGCTTACGAGACTGCCGGACGGCAGCCTCCCGAAAGAATCACAGCTCATTCCACTAGGGCTGTGGCTTCCACATGGGCCTTCAAGAACGAGGCTTCTGTTGATCAGATATGTAGGGCAGCGACTTGGTCTTCACTGCACACTTTTACCAAATTTTACAAGTTTGATACTTTTGCTTCTTCTGAGGCTATTTTTGGGAGAAAGGTTTTGCAAGCCGTGGTGCCTTCCATCTAGGTGACCTGATTTGCTCCCTCCCATCATCCGTGTCCTAAAGCTTTGGTATTGGTTCCCACAAGTAAGGATGACGCCGTGGACCGGACACACCTATGTTGGAGAAAACAGAATTTATGTTTACCTTATAAATTACTTTCTCCAACGGTGTGTCCGGTCCACGGCCCGCCCTGGTTTTTTAATCAGGTCTGATAATTTATTTTCTTTAACTACAGTCACCACAGTATCATATGGTTTCTCCTATGCAAATATTCCTCCTTAACGTCGGTCGAATGACTGGGGTAGGCGGAGCCTAGGAGGGATCATGTGACCAGCTTTGCTGGGCTCTTTGCCATTTCCTGTTGGGGAAGAGAATATCCCACAAGTAAGGATGACGCCGTGGACCGGACACACCGTTGGAGAAAGTAATTTATCAGGTAAACATAAATTCTGTTTTTATTCTTGGGAATTATGTAAAATAACCGGCAGGCACTGTATTGGACACCTTGTTCTCTAGGGGCTTTCCCTAATCTTAGGTAGAGCCTCATTTTCGCGCCTCTATTGCGCAGTTGTTTTTGAGAAGCATGACATGCAGATGCATGTGTGAGGAGCTCAGATACATAGAAAAGGCTTTCTGAAGGCGTCATTTGGTATCGTATTCTCCTTTGGGCTTGGTTGGGTCTCAGCAAAGCAGATACCAGGGACTGTATAGGGGTTAAACATAAAAACGGCTCCGGTTCCGTTATTTTAAGAGTTAAAGCTTTCAAATTTGGTGTGCAATACTTTTAAGGCTTTAAGACACTGTGGTGAAATTTTGGTGAATTTTGAACAATTCCTTCATACTTTTTCACATTTGCAGTAATAAAGTGTGTTCAGTTTAAAATTTAAAGTGACAGTAACGGTTTTATTTTAAAACGTTTTTTGTACTTTGTTATCAAGTTTATGCCTGTTTAACATGTCTGAACTACCAGATAGACTGTGTTCTGTATGTGGGGAAGCCAAGGTTCCTTCTCATTTAAATAGATGTGATTTATGTGACCCAAAATTTAGAGAAAATGATGCCCAAGATGATTCCTCAAGTGAGGGGAGTAAGCATGGTACTGCATCATCCCCTCCTTCGTCTACGCCAGTCTTGCCCACACAGGAGGCCCCTAGTACATCTAGTGCGCCAATACTCCTCACTATGCAACAATTAACGGCTGTAATGGATAATTCTATCAAAAACATTTTAGCCAAAATGCCCACTTATCAGCGAAAGCGCGACTGCTCTGTTTTAGAAAATACGGAAGAGCATGAGGACGCTGATGATATTGGTTCTGAAGTGCCCCTACACCAGTCTGAGGGGGCCAGGGAGGTTTTGTCTGAGGGAGAAATTTCAGATTCAGGGAAAATTTCTCAACAAGCTGAACCTGATGTGATTACATTCAAATTTAAATTGGAACATCTCCGCGCTCTGCTTAAGGAGGTGTTATCTACTCTGGATGATTGTGAGAATTTGGTCATTCCAGAGAAATTATGTAAGATGGACAAGTTCCTAGAGGTCCCGGGGCCCCCCGAAGCTTTTCCTATACCCAAGCGGGTGGCGGATATTGTAAACAAAGAATGGGAAAGGCCCGGCATACCTTTCGTCCCTCCCCCTATATTTAAGAAATTGTTTCCTATGGTCGACCCCAGAAAGGACTTATGGCAGACAGTCCCCAAGGTCGAGGGGGCAGTTTCTACTCTAAACAAACGCACCACTATACCCATAGAAGATAGTTGTGCTTTCAAAGATCCTATGGATAAAAAATTAGAGGGTTTGCTTAAAAAGATGTTTGTTCAGCAAGGTTACCTTCTACAACCAATTTCATGCATTGTTCCTGTCACTACAGCAGCGTGTTTCTGGTTCGATGAACTAGAAAAGGCGCTCAATAAAGATTCTTCTTATGAGGAGATTTTGGACAGAATTCATGCTCTCAAATTGGCTAACTCTTTCACCTTAGACGCCACTTTGCAAATGGCGAAAAATTCTGGGTTTGCTATTGTGGCGCGCAGAGCGCTTTGGCTAAAATCTTGGTCAGCGGATGCGTCTTCCAAGAACAAATTGCTTAACATTCCTTTCAAGGGGAAAATGCTGTTTGGCCCTGACTTGAAAGAGATTATTTCTGATATCACTGGGGGTAAGGGCCACGCCCTTCCTCAGGATAGGTCTTTAAAGGCTAAAAATAAACCAAATTTTCGTCCCTTTCGCAGAAACGGACCAGCCCCAAGTGCTACATCCTCTAAGCAAGAGGGTAATACTTCTCAAGCCAAGCCAGCCTGGAGGCCAATGCAAGGCTGGAACAAAGGTAAGCAGGCCAAGAAACCTGCCACTGCTACCAAGACAGCATGAGATGTTGGCCCCCGATCCGGGACCGGATCTGGTGGGGGGCAGACTCTCTCTCTTCGCTCAGGCTTGGGCAAGAGATGTTCTGGATCCTTGGGCTCTGGAAATAGTCTCCCAAGGTTATCTTCTGGAATTCAAGGGGCTTCCCCCAAGGGGGAGGTTCCACAGGTCTCAATTGTCTTCAGACCACATAAAAAAACAGGCATTCTTACATTGTGTAGAAGACCTGTTAAAAATGGGAGTGATTCATCCTGTTCCATTAGGAGAACAAGGGATGGGGTTCTACTCCAATCTGTTCATAGTTCCCAAAAAAGAGGGAACATTCAGACCAATCTTAGATCTCAAGATCCTAAACAAGTTTCTCAAGGTTCCATCGTTCAAAATGGAAACCATTCGAACAATTCTTCCTTCCATCCAGGAAGGTCAATTCATGACCACGGTGGATTTAAAGGATGCGTATCTACATATTCCTATCCACAAGGAACATCATCGGTTCCTAAGGTTCGCCTTTCTGGACAAGCATTACCAGTTTGTGGCACTTCCGTTCGGATTAGCCACTGCTCCAAGAATTTTCACAAAGGTACTGGGGTCCCTTCTAGCGGTGCTAAGACCAAGGGGCATTGCAGTAGTACCTTACTTGGACGACATTCTGATTCAAGCGTCGTCCCTTCCACAAGCAAAGGCTCACACGGACATCGTCCTGGCCTTTCTCAGATCTCACGGGTGGAAAGTGAACGTAGAAAAAAGTTCTCTATCTCCGTCAACAAGAGTTCCCTTCTTGGGAACAATAATAGACTCCTTAGAAATGAGGATTTTTCTGACAGAGGCCAGAAAATCAAAACTTCTAAACTCTTGTCAAGTACTTCATTCTGTTCCTCTTCCTTCCATAGCGCAGTGCATGGAAGTAATAGGTTTGATGGTCGCGGCAATGGACATAGTTCCTTTTGCGCGAATTCATCTGAGACCATTACAACTGTGCATGCTCAGTCAGTGGAATGGGGATTATACAGACTTGTCTCCGACGATACAAGTAGATCAGAGGACCAGAGATTCACTCCGTTGGTGGCTGTCCCTGGACAACCTGTCACAGGGGATGAGCTTCCGCAGACCAGAGTGGGTCATTGTCACGACCGACGCCAGTCTGGTGGGCTGGGGCGCGGTCTGGGGACTCCTGAAAGCTCAGGGTCTTTGGTCTCGGGAAGAATCTCTTCTCCCGATAAATATTCTGGAACTGAGAGCGATATTCAATGCTCTCAAGGCTTGGCCTCAGCTAGCAAAGGCCAAATTCATACGGTTTCAATCGGACAACATGACGACTGTTGCGTACATCAACCATCAGGGGGGAACAAGGAGTTCCCTGGCGATGGAAGAAGTGACCAAAATCATTCAATGGGCGGAGACTCACTCCTGCCACTTGTCTGCAATCCACATCCCAGGAGTGGAAAATTGGGAAGCGGATTTTCTGAGTCGTCAGTCATTTCATCCGGGGGAGTGGGAACTCCATCCGGAAATCTTTGCCCAAATTACTCAGTTGTGGGGCATTCCAGACATGGATCTGATGGCCTCTCGTCAGAACTTCAAGGTTCCTTGC
Source organism: Bombina bombina (assembly GCF_027579735.1). Classification (NCBI taxonomy): domain Eukaryota; kingdom Metazoa; phylum Chordata; class Amphibia; order Anura; family Bombinatoridae; genus Bombina; species Bombina bombina. The sequence goes on along the minus strand of NC_069502.1, from coordinate 793,999,395 downwards.
TACGGGTCCAGATCCAGGGATCCCAAGGCGACTCTAGTAGATGCACTAGTAGCACCTTGGACCTTCAAACTAGCGTATGTATTCCCACCGTTTCCTCTCATCCCCAGGCTGGTAGCCAGGATCAATCAGGAGAGGGCATCGGTGATCTTGATAGCTCCTGCGTGGCCACGCAGGACTTGGTATGCAGACCTGGTGAATATGTCATCGGCTCCACCATGGAAGCTACCTTTGAGACGGGACCTTCTTGTTCAAGGTCCGTTCGAACATCCGAATCTGGTCTCACTCCAACTGACTGCTTGGAGATTGAACGCTTGATTTTATCAAAGCGAGGGTTCTCAGATTCTGTCATTGATACTCTTGTTCAGGCCAGAAAGCCTGTAACTAGAAAAATCTACCATAAAATATGGAAAAGATATATCTGTTGGTGTGAATCTAAAGGATTCCCTTGGGACAAGATAAAAATTCCTAAGATTCTATCCTTTCTTCAAGAAGGTTTGGAGAAAGGATTATCTGCAAGTTCTTTGAAGGGACAGATTTCTGCTTTGTCTGTGTTACTTCACAAAAAGCTGGCAGCTGTGCCAGATGTTCAAGCTTTTGTTCAGGCTCTGGTTAGAATCAAGCCTGTTTACAAACCTTTGACTCCTCCTTGGAGTCTCAATTTAGTTCTTTCAGTTCTTCAGGGGGTTCCGTTTGAACCCTTACATTCCGTTGATATTAAGTTATTATCTTGGAAAATTTTGTTTTTGGTTGCAATTTCTTCTGCTAGAAGAGTTTCAGAGTTATCTGCTCTGCAGTGTTCTCCTCCTTATCTGGTGTTCCATGCAGATAAGGTGGTTTTGCGTACTAAACCTGGTTTTCTTCCGAAAGTTGTTTCTAACAAAAACATTAACCAGGAGATAGTCGTGCCTTCTTTGTGTCCGAATCCAGTTTCAAAGAAGGAACGTTTGTTGCACAATTTGGATGTAGTTCGTGCTCTAAAATTCTATTTAGATGCTACAAAGGATTTTAGACAAACATCTTCCTTGTTTGTTGTTTATTCTGGTAAAAGGAGAGGTCAAAAAGCAACTTCTACCTCTCTCTCTTTTTGGCTTAAAAGCATCATCAGATTGGCTTACGAGACTGCCGGACGGCAGCCTCCTGAAAGAATCACAGCTCATTCGACTAGGGCCGTGGCTTCCACATGGGCCTTCAAGAACGAGGCTTCTGTTGATCAGATATGTAAGGCAGCGACTTGGTCTTCACTGCACACTTTTACTAAATTTTACAAATTTGATACTTTTGCTTCTTCTGAGGCTATTTTTGGGAGAAAGGTTTTGCAAGCCGTGGTGCCTTCCATCTAGGTGACCTGATTTGCTCCCTCCCTTCATCCGTGTCCTAAAGCTTTGGTATTGGTTCCCACAAGTAAGGATGACGCCGTGGACCGGACACACCTATGTTGGAGAAAACAGAATTTATGTTTACCTGATAAATAACTTTCTCCAACGGTGTGTCCGGTCCACGGCCCGCCCTGGTTTTTTAATCAGGTCTGATAATTTATTTTCTTTAACTACAGTCACCACGGTATCATATGATTTCTCCTATGCAAATATTCCTCCTTTACGTCGGTCGAATGACTGGGGAAGGCGGAGCCTAGGAGGGATCATGTGACCAGCTTTGCTGGGCTCTTTGCCATTTCCTGTTGGGGAAGAGAATATCCCACAAGTAAGGATGACGCCGTGGACCGGACACACCGTTGGAGAAAGTAATTTATCAGGTAAACATAAATTCTGTTTTTTTTGTTTCTGAAGTTTGAGAATCTCTAATATGAACACGCAGGGGCAGTTCTGCATATTAGTAGAGAAATACCCGACTCCCGTACCCAGGACTATAATAACATGAAATTTATTGGGTCAACTGCATTGCTATAAGAAAAATGTTTCACTAAGGGTTTCATTCAATGACCGTAAATTGTGGGTAATGGATTAAACACAAATTACTCAGCTAGAAGACCCTAAACAAAGACAAAGAATACTTTTTTCAGTACCCAGCACACTGTTACCCCATACTAGTAATTGCTTAATGGAAACAGCCGTACATAATCTTTAGGAGCAGTTGTCCCGTGACAGTAACACACCCACATTTATTTTCCTGATCTTCTCTGAAACCCAGAATCTTCATTGATCTTTTGAAGCTCATTGTCAAGCCTCCTGATTAATGCATGTCACAGATACCAGGCTGCCAAGGCTACCCCCACCCCCCTACTACCTGGCTCACTCCTTTTTCTTCTATAAGGTACGACGAGTCCACGGATTCATGCTTTACTTGTGGGATATTATCCTCCTGCTAACAGGAAGTGGCAAAGAGCACCACAGCAGAGCTGTCTATATAGCTCCTCCCTTAGCTCCACCCCCAGTCATTCTCTTTGCCTACTCTAAGTACTAGGAAGGGTAAAGTGAAAGAGGTGATAAAATATTAGTTTTTATTTTCTTCAAGCAAGAGTTTTTTGTTTTAAATGGTACCGGTGTGTACTATTTACTCTCAGGCAGCAGATGGATGAAGACTTCTGCCTGGAGGATGATGATCTTAGCATTTGTCACTAAGATTCAGAACAGTTCCCACAGAGGCTGAGGGGTACAAGAAACTTCCTTAGTGAGGAACGTTTTCATGCTATATAGCATTGAGGTATGTTCAGTCATTTTTTCTGGAGAGACTGTGTATTTCAGAAAGGCTGACAGTATCCCCATGAGGGTAAGGGTAAGCAGTAATCCTAAGAGTTATAGAAGGGCATTACTAAGCTTGCATAAGGGGCTAATTAAAATGGTTTTGAATGTTTGTGGGCAAACGTTTTGTGAACTTCATTTCTGCCGGAACAAAGACATCCGGAGTACACACCAGGCAGCAACCGATCAGATTTGGGTAACCACAAAGGAGCTGTATCGTTTTCTTAAGATTGAACAGTTTAAAAGGAATAAAACACAATAGGTCTGGACATTTGATCAAAGAACATTTTATGGGTAACTAACTATATAGGTTTGCAGTATTACAATTACAACACTTGTCTAAGACCAATTTTGAAAGGAGATTTTAACTGTTTAAATCATTTTTGGAAATAGCGTTATAAGGATCTCTATATATATATTTTTAGAGACAGAGTGATCTATATATAATACAAGAAATACGTAACTCTAAGTGTGATTTTATACAAAACAGTAGAAAAGTTAAATTTTGACGTTTCATTCAAGTTCTAATTTTCTAATTTTTTCACTTTTATTGCAAAGTAATATTCCAGGGAGCGCTGAGATTTTAATATTGTGTTAAAATTGTTTTGTGAACTGGGAGTGCTGTTAACGTTTTGTGGGCAATAAAGTTTTTTGGCATCTTTATTGAGGGTACACTTGGCTTATTTTTTGGGTCTCAGAACCAACGTGGCTAGTTTAAAACCGCTCTGGGGCGGTTCTTTGAGGCTGTAAAGACATCGAGTGAGATGGGCGGGGCCTATTTTCGCGCCTCAGGTGCGCAGTTGTATTCACTTAGCAAGCAGCAAGCTCCAACTCCTGAGGGCCCTTGTGGATGTTTTGGGCCAAATCGAAGCTTTAACCCCATTTTTTTCAATCCCTGAGGGCAGGTAGGCGCCACAGCAGGGCTGTGGTGAGGTGCTGGGGGTGTTTTTCCGGATTTAGGCCTTATTTCAATCTGGTTTGCACAATAAAGGGTTAAATGTTGGTTTTTCTTGTTGGGCAAACTTAACTACACAAATTGAGTCTGCTATCAAAAATTTTAAAAGATTGGTGTATTTTAAAGCAGTTTTGCAGAACGTGTATGCTTTTTTTCTCTTAAAGGCGCAGTACCGTTTAAGATTATTTTTTCACTAAATAAAGTGTTTTCAAGCTTGTTTGTAGTCATTACTAGTCTGTTCAACATGTCTGACATTGAGGAAAGTCAATGTTCAATATGTTTAGAAGCCATTGTGGAACCCCCACTTAGAATGTGTCCCTCATGCACTGTAAGGTCAATAAATTGCAAAGAACATATTTTAGCTACTAAAAGTAAGTCGCAGGATGATTCTCAGTAAGTGGTAAAGAATAAGGGTTGGCGCTAACTGTAATCCTAAAAGCCTAGTTATGAAAACTACTCCTCCTTAGTAGTTTGATTAAAGTTAAATACAGAATACTGGAAATGAATAACTGGCGCTAAATGAATAGCTAGGATTACACTACCTACGGTGGAAATAGATTCAATACCTATATATTGGACGTCAGTGGTGAATAAAAACTCGTTTGGCAAAAATCACATATATGTGAATTACCTATAAAAAACAAGTACACTTGCTACTTGGTGTCAAACCTTAAAAAGCAAATAATAAAACTCTGTGGTCTAATCCGTACTATAGTGTGTACTAGAATCTAACAATAGCCTTAACTAGTATTAAAATGCAGGAAAAGGATACAGTGTGTAAAGGATACAGTGTGTAAAAATATATATCAAAATACAATGTGTAAAAAAATATATCAAAATACATCAAATTACAAATGCGGTGTATAGCGGTCTGCTAAGTGAAACAAAAATCTGTTGCAGTATATAGGATCCGGTATATGCAAATAAATCTCTCTTACTATAGTTTAAAAATCATAAATATATTTAATATTAGACATTAAACATTCGTATAAAAAAATGGCTGACTGATATATAAAACTCACACTAGGGACGTCTCCCTTGAGTGTATTAGGCAAGAAACAAGTATTGGCTCCAAATAGAATTAATATATCAACAGATGTCTGATACAACAAAGTTCCTGTATGATGGGAAAGTCACAGTTTTATAACTAGTAAGGTACCTTACTGAACTCGGAGTTACGGGAGCTGACAGCTCGACCATATATTGATTCCTAGTGCTTACTTCGGCGTCTGTGTCTTACGGGGTATTTCGCGGCTAAACAACAAACCGCCCGCTTCCGTGATGATTGGCGGTTTGGGCCACACACCCTTTCTTTGATAGGCCGGATGGATCCTCTTACTGAGTATGTGTGACGGTATCTCTGATGATAGGTGTAACCGTCCGGTCAATGTTACAACGTCCCAAGGTGCCTGTGACCCTTAGATTTGGTGGAAGTGTTCCTTAAAAACTGCACTTCATGTAGTATGAGCAGCAAAATAGGACCACTAATATTGGCGCTGATCAGATCCCTGGTCCTCAAGTGGCAGTTAGCTTTGTTCGTCCACAAGAGGGGGCTGGATCGCAGCTATTAGTGTTGTATAAGTCTCTTAGTGTCCAATAGTAGAAACAAAACACTGGAGTAAATTTCTACGCGTTTCACCCCAGGAGGGCTTTATCAAGATACTCCAGGTATATTACACACACCTTTTAAAGGTGTTCCTTAGATCTCATTGGCCAGTAAATAACCAATCTTATTGGAGCCAATAAACACCACCTCTTTTTTCTTAAAGGTGGAAATTCCTAAATCTGTACACTCACATATGTTAATGTATATAAAAAGAAAAAGAACACTAATATATTTGACTAATTGTCAGCGTTTTTTTAAAAACTTGATAAGAATGAAAAGTTAACCTAATCTATTATTAATAAAGAACATATAAGAGAAAATATAGGAGTAAGGTGTCACCAATACCTTATTAGTTATTCATAAATTAACTTAGTGTTATAATGCCAACTTTAATATCAAATATACTGCTGACTCTGATACTTTCTTAATTGAATATGGATCTTAGTATTTATAAGTAGAACCTAAATCTAAATCTAGACATTTACATATGCTGTTTTGTATAAATAGAGAAATAACACTAATAGATTTCACTAATTGTCAACATTTTTAAAACATGGTAAAAATAAAGTGTAAATCTAAGTATAGGAAATATGAGATTGTGGTGCCACCTATACCTTATGTGCTTATCGTATGTTAACTTGGTGCGATGATACCAGATTCTTTCTTATTAAATAAAAACCCTAGCAGTTATAAGTAGAACCAAACTAAAGTAGTGAATAAGATGTGATATAATGATGTGAAACATAAATGTTTGAAACCTAATGAACAACCATGTCTAAATGCGGATAGGACAACTCTATAATAATACATGTTTACTGATGTTTATTATGTATATTTGAATGATGTAGTGCCTGCTAGTACTATATTGACATTAATAATATCTACTTCATTTTGACTCTAATTCTTTATAATAGACAAATATATCTATATGGACTAAGTAATGTAGTATGTGAAGTCTAATAATGTGGCGGTTTGTTTAGTTCCATACAATGCATCCCAAAGTGGAAATGATAGATGGTTACAGAAAAATGGATATTTCTAATTCTGAATTAAGTCCCTGGGGTTGTAAGGTTTGTAAAGTGTATATAGTTTCAGATTCGACTCTAAGTAGTTCTGTTTCCAAATTACCCCCTCTCCAATTCCTAGTTACTTTCTTGATACCCCAAAATCTAAAATCTGCCAAATTATTATTGTGTTTATCTTTGAAGTGTTGATATAAAAATGTATCTTTTTTCCCTTTTTCTATTATCCAAAGGTGCTCACGGATCCTTTCTCTAAGGCTTCTCGTTGTCTCACCAATATATTGTTTGTTGCATGTACATTGAATCATGTATATTACTCCCTTGTCTTGGCACCTAATTGTACTATCTATTTTGTAGACTTTTCCTGTTTGTGTCGATTTGTATTCCTTAATTTTGTGACTGTGTTGACATGACTTACAGTTGATACAGGGGAAGAAGCCATTTAAATTTTCTCCTGACAGACTAATTTGTTTTTCCTTATTTTGTTCATTTTTAAACTCACTTGGAGCTAGGATAGTTTTAAGGTTCCTGGCCTTTTTGTAGATGATATTAGGGTATGGAGGGACCCTGTTACCAATAATCGGATCATTCTGCACCAAGTGCCAATGTTTATTCATAATTTTTTTCAGAGTCTTATAATCCTCATTATAATTTGTGATTAATGGTGTATTGATGTAATTGCTCTCTGAAACAACTGTCTTAGATTTATCCTTATATTTAAGAAATTCTTTCCTATCAATGGATTCGATATCTTTTTTGGCTTTAGTAATTAAATCTTTTTTATATCCCTTCTCAAGGAATTTTCTTTCCAGAAAATCTGCTTGTTCCAGGTAATCTACATTATTTGAACAATTTCTACGTAAGCGGATGCATTGACTTTTTGGGACATTTTCCTTCCATCTTTTCAGATGGCAACTATCTGAATGTATCAGGTTGTTAGCATCTACTTTTTTGAAATGTGTCTTCGTATTTAATGAATTCTCCACTATCTCAATCTCTAAATCAAGGAACACAATTTTTTCTTTACTTGTAATGTTAGTAAATTTTAAACCTAAATTGTTACAGTTCATATCCGCCAAAAATTTTTCTAGACATACGACATCTCCACTCCAAATCATTAAGATATCGTCTATATATCTTTTATAGAGCACGAGGTTTGCGCCAAATTCATGGTCTCGGATAAAATTTTGTTCCCAATTACCCATGAATAAGTTTGCATAACTTGGCGCAAACCTCGTGCCCATCGCTGTACCTGTGATCTGTAAATAGAATTTTCCATTAAAAGAAAAATAGTTTTGATTAAGGATAAAATTGATGCCATCTAATATAAATTTAGCCTGCTCTTTTTGTAGTATTTTGTCAGTATTTAGATAGCTCTCCACCGCCCTTATACCTTCATCATGTTTGATGCTTGTATAAAGTGATGATACATCACTTGTTATAAGATAGTAATTATTTTTCCATTCTAATTTTTCTAATATTTGAAGTATTTCGGTTGTATCTTTCAAATAGGAAGGGAGAGTTCTAACATATTTTTGCAGGAATTTATCTATATACTCAGAAAGATTACAAGTAAGTGATCCAATGCCAGAGATAATTGGCCTCCCTGGTGGGTTATTGAGATCTTTGTGTATTTTTGGCAAATAATAAAAAATGGGTATTTTCGGAAATTTTGGTGATAAATATTTGAATTCTCTGGCATTTATAATGCCTTTATCCTTTGCTCCATCTAGTAGTGAATTTAATCTATTAGAATATAAAATTGTAGGATCTGATTTAAGTATAGTGTAAGTGGTTTTATCATTAAGTAATCTGCTTGTTTCAGTCAGATAATCATCTTTGTTTAAAATGACAACTCCTCCCCCTTTGTCTGCCTGTTTGATAACTATGTTTTTGTTCTTTTGTAAACTTTGTATAGCTTGTTTTTCTCTAACAGACAGATTGTATTTAATATGTGTGGTTGGTGTTAAGCTTTGTATATCTTTTTGTACTAGTTGCTCAAAAAGTTCCAAATTACTTCCCTGTTCATATTTTGGATAGAATTTTGATTTTTGTTTTAAGTCTGTGTGTATATATTGAGAAGTTTGACCTAGGCTAATATTCTGATGTACGGGGTTTGAAAAGTTTCTTTCAATCGGATTCTTTAAAAAATACTTTTTTAGGGTTAATTTTCTAACAAACTGGCTAATATTGATATGTGTCTGGAATTTATTCAATCTAGTAGATGGTGCAAAGGATAGACCTCTGTTCAGAACATTGATTTCTTCTTTGTTTAGTGTAGTACTACTGAGATTAAAAATTCCCTTTGCCACTACTTCGTTCTCTTGTAGTCCCTTGTTCTCCCTTCTTCCTCTTCCTCTACACCCTCTCTTGACCTTTTTCTTGGACTTCTTTGTACTTTTGGTGCATCTCTTTCTAGCCTCTGTTCTAATCTTGGAGTTTCGGGGGCTTTTGGGCCTTGGTATAAAAAATGATGATTTGGTGATTCAATGTCTCTTTGGGTTTCAATATTTTGGAATCTATTATAGGTGGGTATTTGCCAGGCGGAATTGTCATATGTATGATTGTGATTGTTACTCCTGGAATAGCTCCAAGAGTTATCGTTTCTCCAAGAATTATCATTTCTCTCATTCCTCCTATTATATCTATTACGTTCTTCCTGGGGGACTTGGTATTGGTTAGAATGATTATAGTTATTTCTTCTATAATATTGATTCCTATAAGTATCCCCAATGTTATAATGTGTTTGATAGTAGCCATTGTATGTATTGTCCATGTTAGACCTATTTTCTTTATTATGATATGTCCTATTCCAATCTCGTCTGTCAAATCTTGGCTCCATATCATGCCTTCTATCTCTATTATAAAAGGGTTTGTTCCAATCTCTTCTATTATAATTATCATTCATATGATTAGAATATTTTTGTTTATTAATATAGTCACCCCTATTTATTCTATTTGCTTGATGTTGAGGTGTAAAGGGACTCTTAGGATTGTGGAACTGGTTTTTATATTTATTGTCATGATTCCTTTCAATATTAATATTGGTGGTTGATTGGCTAGAAGTGCCTGGTTGTATATCTATATTAATCGACTCTGTGGGTTGTTCTAAGTAATCATTTTGGTCTCTTTTTAGTTTTCCCCATTTCGTATTCAATATATCTTTCCTAAGTTCTCCTAATTTATCTATAATGTCTCTTTGTCTGTCTTTGTAGTCTTTGTTATCTTTTTTATCTGCTAATTTAATTTTAATCTCTGAGATGTTCTTCTCAATATCTATAAGGGATAATTCTCTTGATTTTTTAATAATCCCCATTAGTGTTATAGATGCTTTTTCTAAGGTGTCTTCCCATTCTTTTTCAAACTGTGATTGTAACTCAAAGTTACATTTTTTCTTCAATCTCAAACCTCTTGGGACTATATTTGAGTCGATATATTTATTCATAAAAATCAGTTCTGTTTTCTGTTTAAGTTCTTTTGTCATATATTTCTCTAAAACAAACATTTCATCTTTGATGTTAATCGTAAAATGTATCTCATCATTTTTGATCATATAATTATCATTTAGATTAGCCAGGAGGTTGTCTCTGAATGTAAACATATCTTCTTCCATATTAGAAAAAAGTTTAAAGTGAAGCTAAATCTAGGGTTTTTATATGTATGTGTTACCTATACTTAACAGATGTGTAAGATAGCTGTTGGCGCAACAACTCTAAGCAGAAGGATAGAGAGGGTAACAGTAAGTGGTAAAGAATAAGGGTTGGCGCTAACTGTAATCCTAAAAGCCTAGTTATGAAAACTACTCCTCCTTAGTAGTTTGATTAAAGTTAAATACAGAATACTGGAAATGAATAACTGGCGCTAAATGAATAGCTAGGATTACACTACCTACGGTGGAAATAGATTCAATACCTATATATTGGACGTCAGTGGTGAATAAAAACTCGTATGGCAAAAATCACATATATGTGAATTACCTATAAAAAACAAGTACACTTGCTACTTGGTGTCAAACCTTAAAAAGCAAATAATAAAACTCTGTGGTCTAATCCGTACTATAGTGTGTACTAGAATCTAACAATAGCCTTAACTAGGGAGGCCAATTATCTCTGGCATTGGATCACTTACTTGTAATCTTTCTGAGTATATAGATAAATTCCTGCAAAAATATGTTAGAACTCTCCCTTCCTATTTGAAAGATACAACCGAAATACTTCAAATATTAGAAAAATTAGAATGGAAAAATAATTACTATCTTATAACAAGTGATGTATCATCACTTTATACAAGCATCAAACATGATGAAGGTATAAGGGCGGTGGAGAGCTATCTAAATACTGACAAAATACTACAAAAAGAGCAGGCTAAATTTATATTAGATGGCATCAATTTTATCCTTAATCAAAACTATTTTTCTTTTAATGGAAAATTCTATTTACAGATCACAGGTACAGCGATGGGCACGAGGTTTGCGCCAAGTTATGCAAACTTATTCATGGGTAATTGGGAACAAAATTTTATCCGAGACCATGAATTTGGCGCAAACCTCGTGCTCTATAAAAGATATATAGACGATATCTTAATGATTTGGAGTGGAGATGTCGTATGTCTAGAAAAATTTTTGGCGGATATGAACTGTAACAATTTAGGTTTAAAATTTACTAACATTACAAGTAAAGAAAAAATTGTGTTCCTTGATTTAGAGATTGAGATAGTGGAGAATTCATTAAATACGAAGACACATTTCAAAAAAGTAGATGCTAACAACCTGATACATTCAGATAGTTGCCATCTGAAAAGATGGAAGGAAAATGTCCCAAAAAGTCAATGCATCCGCTTACGTAGAAATTGTTCAAATAATGTAGATTACCTGGAACAAGCAGATTTTCTGGAAAGAAAATTCCTTGAGAAGGGATATAAAAAAGATTTAATTACTAAAGCCAAAAAAGATATCGAATCCATTGATAGGAAAGAATTTCTTAAATATAAGGATAAATCTAAGACAGTTGTTTCAGAGAGCAATTACATCAATACACCATTAATCACAAATTATAATGAGGATTATAAGACTCTGAAAAAAATTATGAATAAACATTGGCACTTGGTGCAGAATGATCCGATTATTGGTAACAGGGTCCCTCCATACCCTAATATCATCTACAAAAAGGCCAGGAACCTTAAAACTATCCTAGCTCCAAGTGAGTTTAAAAATGAACAAAATAAGGAAAAACAAATTAGTCTGTCAGGAGAAAATTTAAATGGCTTCTTCCCCTGTATCAACTGTAAGTCATGTCAACACAGTCACAAAATTAAGGAATACAAATCGACACAAACAGGAAAAGTCTACAAAATAGATAGTACAATTAGGTGCCAAGACAAGGGAGTAATATACATGATTCAATGTACATGCAACAAACAATATATTGGTGAGACAACGAGAAGCCTTAGAGAAAGGATCCGTGAGCACCTTTGGATAATAGAAAAAGGGAAAAAAGATACATTTTTATATCAACACTTCAAAGATAAACACAATAATAATTTGGCAGATTTTAGATTTTGGGGTATCAAGAAAGTAACTAGGAATTGGAGAGGGGGTAATTTGGAAACAGAACTACTTAGAGTCGAATCTGAAACTATATACACTTTACAAACCTTACAACCCCAGGGACTTAATTCAGAATTAGAAATATCCATTTTTCTGTAACCATCTATCATTTCCACTTTGGGGTGCATTGTATGGAACTAAACAAACCGCCACATTATTAGACTTCACATACTACATTACTTAGTCCATATAGATATATTTGTCTATTATAAAGAATTAGAGTCAAAATGAAGTAGATATTATTAATGTCAATATAGTACTAGCAGGCACTACATCATTCAAATATACATAATAAACATCAGTAAACATGTATTATTATAGAGTTGTCCTATCCGCATTTAGACATGGTTGTTCATTAGGTTTCAAACATTTATGTTTCACATCATTATATCACATCTTATTCACTACTTTAGTTTGGTTCTACTTATAACTGCTAGGGTTTTTATTTAATAAGAAAGAATCTGGTATCATCGCACCAAGTTAATATACGATAAGCACATAAGGTATAGGTGGCACCACAATCTCATATTTCCTATACTTAGATTTACACTTTATTTTTACCATGTTTTAAAAATGTTGACAATTAGTGAAATCTATTAGTGTTATTTCTCTATTTATACAAAACAGCATATGTAAATGTCTAGATTTAGATTTAGGTTCTACTTATAAATACTAAGATCCATATTCAATTAAGAAAGTATCAGAGTCAGCAGTATATTTGATATTAAAGTTGGCATTATAACACTAAGTTAATTTATGAATAACTAATAAGGTATTGGTGACACCTTACTCCTATATTTTCTCTTATATGTTCTTTATTAATAATAGATTAGGTTAACTTTTCATTCTTATCAAGTTTTTAAAAAAACGCTGACAATTAGTCAAATATATTAGTGTTCTTTTTCTTTTTATATACATTAACATATGTGAGTGTACAGATTTAGGAATTTCCACCTTTAAGAAAAAAGAGGTGGTGTTTATTGGCTCCAATAAGATTGGTTATTTACTGGCCAATGAGATCTAAGGAACACCTTTAAAAGGTGTGTGTAATATACCTGGAGTATCTTGATAAAGCCCTCCTGGGGTGAAACGCGTAGAAATTTACTCCAGTGTTTTGTTTCTACTATTGGACACTAAGAGACTTATACAACACTAATAGCTGCGATCCAGCCCCCTCTTGTGGACGAACAAAGCTAACTGCCACTTGAGGACCAGGGATCTGATCAGCGCCAATATTAGTGGTCCTATTTTGCTGCTCATACTACATGAAGTGCAGTTTTTAAGGAACACTTCCACCAAATCTAAGGGTCACAGGCACCTTGGGACGTTGTAACATTGACCGGACGGTTACACCTATCATCAGAGATACCGTCACACATACTCAGTAAGAGGATCCATCCGGCCTATCAAAGAAAGGGTGTGTGGCCCAAACCGCCAATCATCACGGAAGCGGGCGGTTTGTTGTTTAGCCGCGAAATACCCCGTAAGACACAGACGCCGAAGTAAGCACTAGGAATCAATATATGGTCGAGCTGTCAGCTCCCGTAACTCCGAGTTCAGTAAGGTACCTTACTAGTTATAAAACTGTGACTTTCCCATCATACAGGAACTTTGTTGTATCAGACATCTGTTGATATATTAATTCTATTTGGAGCCAATACTTGTTTCTTGCCTAATACACTCAAGGGAGACGTCCCTAGTGTGAGTTTTATATATCAGTCAGCCATTTTTTTATACGAATGTTTAATGTCTAATATTAAATATATTTATGATTTTTAAACTATAGTAAGAGAGATTTATTTGCATATACCGGATCCTATATACTGCAACAGATTTTTGTTTCACTTAGCAGACCGCTATACACCGCATTTGTAATTTGATGTATTTTGATATATTTTTTTACACATTGTATTTTGATATATATTTTTACACACTGTATCCTTTACACACTGTATCCTTTTCCTGCATTTTAATACTAGTTAAGGCTATTGTTAGATTCTAGTACACACTATAGTACGGATTAGACCACAGAGTTTTATTATTTGCTTTTTAAGGTTTGACACCAAGTAGCAAGTGTACTTGTTTTTTATAGGTAATTCACATATATGTGATTTTTGCCATACGAGTTTTTATTCACCACTGACGTCCAATATATAGGTATTGAATCTATTTCCACCGTAGGTAGTGTAATCCTAGCTATTCATTTAGCGCCAGTTATTCATTTCCAGTATTCTGCAGGATGATTCTCAGTCAGAAGGGAATCAGGTTATGCCATCTAATTCTCCCCAAGTGTCACAACCATTAACGCCCGCACAAGCGACGCCAAGTACTTCTAGTGCGTCTAATTCTTTCACCCTGCAAGATATGGCCGCAGTTATGAATACTACCCTCACAGAGGTTTTATCTAAGCTACCGGGGTTGCAGGGGAAGCACAGTAGGTCTGGTGTGAGAACAAATGCTTAGCCCTCTGACGATTTATTAGCCATATCCGATGTACCCTCACAATGTTCTGAGTTGGGGGTGAGGGATTTGCTGTCTGAGGGAGAGATTGAAAGATGTTCCCTCAGACAGACTCAGATATGACGGCTTTTAAATTTAAACTAGAACACCCGCTTGTTGCTCAGGGAGGTTTTAGCGACTCTGGATGATTGTGACCCTATTGTAGTTCCAGAGAAATTGTGTAAAATGGACAGATTTCTAGAGGTTCCTGCCTACACTGATGTTTTTCCGGTCCCTAAGAGGATTTCGGACATTGTTACTAAGGAGTGGGATAGACCAGGTATTCCGTTCGCTCCCCCTCCTACTTCTAAGAAAATTATTCCCATATCAGACACCATGCGGGACTCGTGGCAGACGGTCCCTAAGGGGGAGGGAGCTATTTCTACCCTGGCTAAGCATACAACTATACCTATTGAGGACAGTTGTGCTTTCAAAGATCCTATGGATAAAAAATTAGAGAGTCTCCTATAGAAAATATTTGTTCATCAGGGTTTTCTACTCCAACCTATAGTGTGCATTGTTCCTGTAACTACTGCAGCTGCTTTTTGGTACGAGGCTCTGGAGGAGGCTCTTCAGGTTGAGACCCCATTATATGATATTCTGGATAGAATTAGGGCGCTCAAGCTAGCTAATTCTTTCATTAAAGATGCCACTTTTCAACTGGCTAAATTAGCGGCAAAGAATTCAGGTTTTGCCATTTTAGCGCGTAGAGCGTTATGGCTTAAGTCCTGATCTGCTGATGTGTCATCAAAATCTAAGCTTTTAGCCATCCCTTTCAAAGGTAAGACCCTATTCGGGCCTGAACTGAAAGAGATTATTTCAGACATCACTGGAGGGAAAGGCCATGCCCTTCCTCAGGATAAGACAGGCTGAGGACCAAACAAAATAATTTTTGTTCCTTTCGAAACGTCAAAAGTGGTCCCTCTACCTCCCCTGCTGCAAAACAAGAGGGGAATTTTGCTCAATCCAAGTCAGTCTGGAGAGCTAACCAGACTTGGAACAAAGGTAAACAGGCCAAGAAGCCCGCTGCTGCCACCAAGACAGCATGAAGGGGTAGCCCCCGATCCGGGACCGGATCTAGTAGGGGGCAGACTTTCTCTCTTTGCTCAGGCTTGGACAAGAGACGTTCAGGACTCCTGGGCTTTAGAAATCGTAACCCAGGGGTATCTTCTAGATTTCAAAGATTCTCCTCCAAGGGGGAGATTCCATCTTTCTCAATTGTCTGCAAACCAGACAAAAAGAGAGGCGTTCTTAAGCTGTGTAGAAGACCTATATACCATGGGAGTGATCCGCCCAGTTCCGAAAACAGAACAGGGGCAGGGGTTTTACTCCAATCTGTTTGTGGTTTCCAAAAAAGAGGGAACCTCCAGACCAATTTTAGATCTCAAGATCCTAAACAAATTCCTCAGAGTCCCATCCTTCAAGATGGAGACCATTCGGACAATTTTACCAATGATCCAGGAGGGTCAATATATGACCACCATGGACTTAAAGGATGCGTATCTACACATCCCTATCCACAAAGATCATCACGAGTTCCTCAGGTTCGTCTTTCTGGACAAGCATTACCAGTTTGTGGCTCTTCCCTTCGGGTTGGCCACAGCTCCCAGAATTTTCACAAAAGGTGCTAGGGTCCCTTCTGCCGGTTCTAAGGCCGTGGGGCATAGCTGTTGCGCCTTATCTGGACGATATCTTAATTCAGGCGTCGACTTACCAACTAGCCAAGTCTCACAAGGACATCGTGTTGGCTTTTCTAAGATCTCACGGGTGGAAGGTGAACGTAAAAAATAGTTCACTTATCCCTCTCACAAGAGTTCCATTCCTGGGAACTCTGATAGATTCGGTGGACATGAAAATTTTTCTGACGGAGGTCAGGAAATCAAAGATTTTAACCACCTGCCGAGCTCTTCATTCCATTCCTCGGCCGTCAGTGGCTCAGTTTATGGAGGTAATCGGACTAATGGTAGCGGCAATGGACATAGTTCCATTTGCTCGCTTGCATCTCAGACCACTGCAACTATGCATGCTCAGTCAGTGGAATGGGGATTATGCAGATTTATCTCCTCAGATAAATCTAGATCAAGAGACCAGAGACTCTCTTCTTTGGTGGTTGTCACAGGATCATCTGTCCCAGGGAATGTGTCTCGCAGGCCAGCGTGGGTCATAGTGACGACGGACGCCAGCCTTATTGGGCTGGGGTGCAGTCTGGAATTCCCTGAAAGCACAGGGTTTGTGGACTCAGGAGGAGGCTCTCCTCCCGATAAATATTCTAGAACTGAGAGCGATATTCAATGCGCTTCAGGCGTGGCCTCAGCTGGCTTTGGCCAGATTCATAAGATTCCAGTTGGACAATATCACGACTGTAGCATATATCAATCATCAGGGGGGAACAAAGAGTTCTCTAGTGATGATAGAGGTTACCAAAATAATTCAATGGGCAGAGACTCACTCTTGCCATCTATCAGCAATCTATATCCCAGGAGTAGAGAACTGGGAAGCGGATTTTCTAAGTCGTCAGACTTTTCATCCGTGGGAGTGGGAACTCCATCCGGAGGTGTTTGCACAATTGATTCAGCAATGGGGCACACCAGAATTGGATCTGATGGCGTCTCGTCAGAACGCCAAACTTCCTTGTTACGGGTCCAGGTCAAGGGATCCTCAGACAGTAGTGATAGATGCTCTAGCAGTACCCTGGTCGTTCAACCTTGCTTATGTGTTTACACCATTTCTTCTCCTTCCTCGTTTGATTGCCAAAATCAAACAGGTGAGAGCGTCAGTGATTTTGATAGCACCTGCGTGGCCACGCAAGACTTGGTATGCAGACCTGGTGGCCATGTCATCTCTTGCACCATGGACTCTGCCACTGAGACAGGACCTTCTGATTCAAGGTCCGTTCCAGCATCCAAATCTAGTTTCTATGCGGCTGACTGCCTGGATATTGAACGCTTGATTTTATCCAAGCGGGGTTTCTCTGAGTCGGTCATAGATACCTTGATTCAGGCTCGAAAGCCTGTCACTAGGAAAATTTATCATAAGATATGGCGTAAATATCTTTATTGGTGCGAATCCAAAGGCTACTCATGGAGTAAGATCAGGATTCCTAGGATTTTGTCCTTTCTCCAAGAAGGATTGGAGAAGGGGCTATCAGCTAGTTCCTTAAAGGGACAGATATCTGCTTTATCAATTCTTCTGCACAAGCGTCTGGCAGATGTTCCAGACGTTCAGTCGTTCTGTCAGGCTTTAGTTAGAATCAAGCCTGTGTTTAAACCTGTTGCTCTGCCATGGAGTTTGAATTTGGTTCTTAAAGTTCTTCAAGGGGTTCCGTTTGAACCTATGCATTCCATAGATATTAAGCTTCTATCTTGGAAAGTTCTGTTTTTAGTTGCTATCTCTTCGGCTTGAAGAGTTTCTGAACTATCTGCATTGCAATGCAACTCGCCTTATCTTGTTTTCCATGCTGATAAGGTGGTTTTGCGTACCAAACCTGGATTCCTTCCTAAGGTTGTTACGAATAGGAATATCAATCAGGAAATTGTTGTTCCTTCTCTGTGTCCTAATCCTTCCTTTAAGGAGCGCCTGTTGCACAACCTGGACATGGTTTGTGCTTTGAAGTTTTACTTGCAAGCGACCAAAGATTTCCGTCAAACATCTTCTTTGTTTGTCTATTCTGGAAGACGTAGAGGTCAAAAGGCTACGGCTACCTCTCTTTCTTTTTGGTTGAAAAGCATCATCCGTTTGGCATACAAGACTGCTGGACAGCAGCCTCCTGAAAGAATTACAGCTCACTCTACTAGAGCGGTGGCTTCCACATGGGTTTTTAAAAATGATGCTTCTGTTGAACAGATTTGTAAGGCTGCGACATGGTCTTCGCTTCATACGTTTTCCAAATTTTCCAAATTTAATACTTTTGCTTCTTCGGAGGCTATTTTTGGGAGAAAAGTTCTTCAAGCAGTGGTGCCCTCTGTTTAACCATCTGTCTTGTCCCTCCCGTTCATCCGTGTCCTGTAGCTTTGGTATTGTATCCCACAAGTAAAGGATGAATCCGTGGACTCGTCGTACCTTATAGAAGAAAAGTAAATTTATGCTTACCTGATAAATTAATTTCTTCTATGGTACGACGAGTCCACGGCCCGAACTTCAGTCACCTCTGCACCTTTTAGTTTCTCCTTTTTCTTCCTGTACCTTTGGTCGAATGACTGGGGGGTGGAGCTAAGGGAGGAGCTATATAGACAGCTCTGCTGTGGTGCTCTTTGCCACTTCCTGTTAGCAGGAGGATAATATCCCACAAGTAAAGGATGAATCCGTGGACTCGTCGTACCACAGAAGAAATTAATTTATCATGTAAGCATAAATTTAGTTTTGCACCAGTTTTGGCCTTTTCAGGGCTTATGGAATCTCCTAAAATTTTACTGTTTCTTTTTTTACTGTTTGTACCTCCTCACGGAAGAGCTAATTGCTGACCACCTAACCCCTTTCTGACTGGCCAAGCTCCTGGAACTACTAGCCGACCTCACCACCCCGGATACCCGCTAACCTTTACCCCAGGTCGCTCCAGCAGCCTTGTGCCCCAACAGCTCCGCTCTTTTGTTGATTGGCCTAGTAGCTAAAGGCAGAGCAAATATTATGGAAATGAAACATACAAAGTTTATTTGTGAGAAATTTGATTATTCTAGGAGTATATATGCAGTCTATATTTGGAACAAAAAACAAAGGGCCACACATAGACGGACACAACCTAGATTTGGTAGAAGGAGAAGAGGTCGCAGGAATACTAATACTAACAACAACAATAATAAAAACAACAACAAAAGTGTAACATTTTCAGGGAGTTATACAGAATATAGTACAGATGAAATGCAATCTGATGGGGAATCAATATGCTCCACTACATGGCAATATTCCCTATTCAAATAATCCTACTGCCACTAATACCACATATGCAGGACCCTCAAATATTGTTCAGTACCCAGTAGTAAGACCTAAAGATAATGCAGTACACCAGCAGAGTAGACTCCCAGGACACATGACTAATCAAAGATTTTTAGAACAGGTTTTTCCTCTAGAACAGGACAATCAGGGAGGAGGGAGTGGCACCAACATAAACCCCTCAAATCCAAATATATCACAGACACAAGCCAGGTACCAATTGAGAACATTGAAGCCCCAGTCCAAGTACAAATGATAGATTCAGATAACAATGTTATTAATCTCTCTTCTGAATCATTAACTGAAGATCAAATCAGAGTACGTGGTTTGGGACTTAACTTTTCCCCTACTAATCAATTTGATGTTTTTCATACTCTTATGGACCTAAATAGATTCATTAGAAATTTGACACTGAGGAAATTTTATTCTGGGAACTCAGTACAAGTTTCCAATGTTCATAAATCAAGCTTTTCTCCTGTAGATTCTAGTTTTATAGATACTTGTGATGTTGTAACACTACAACAACTACAGATGGCATCTAGTAGTGTTGATAGTGGAGACAGGAACAAAGGTCCGACATTTAAGAACAAATCCACATTTTATCCCTTAAATAATCAAGGTAACATTATTGAGACATTCTACAGCAGAGTAAAAAGAGATCTGATATCCCTTAAGGATCAATATACACTGCAAAAACATAATCTTAAAATGAATGAGAAAAAGGCCATCAAAACTAAAGGAGAATACCAATATCACTATACGTAATGCAGATAAAGGAGGCATGACTGTAGTTATGAACCGAGAAGATTATGTAGCTGAAGCTCTAAGGCAGCTCAGCAATATCAAAGAATACTCAGTGTTGAAAGGGGACCCTACTCACGTATTTACATTGGAACTCAGGGAGATCTTGGATGAAGGGGTGGATCAGGGGTTCCTTGATGTAGCCTCTTCACATTATTTGCTACCTGACAATCCCAGGATCCCCCTGTTCCACCACTTCCCCAAGGTCCACAAGTCTCTGGCTAATGTGAAAGGGCGTCCTATTGTGAGTGGGGTCGATTCCCTTCTTTGCAATCTATCAGAATGGACAGATTGCATTTTACAACCACTGCTCATGTCATTGCCTTCTCATCTAAGAGACACCAAACATGTGTTGGGCATAACCAATGAGGCTAAGTGGACAGAGGAAAGCAAATGGCTTACTGTAGATGCAGTCTTGTTATACTCTTGTATCCCTGACAAGGGACTGGAAGCCATTTGCTTCTTCCTAGAGCACTTCACTGATTACTCAGAGGAGTTTAAGGTCTACTTAGTTAAGGTTGTAGGCTTCTTGCTAACTCATAATTTTTTCTATTTTGAGGGGTCTTATTATCTCCAAAGATGTGGGACGGCTATTTGGGCGAAGTTCGCCCCCTCTTTAGCCAATCTTTTCCTGGGCTTTTGGGAATTTTTCCGCATCTTTGGAGACAGTAACCCTTATCGGAGTAAAATATCTCTTTACAAGAGATATATTGACGACCTGTTGTTCATCTGGACCGGCTCTCACTCTCAAGCCTCAGATTTTGTAATCACCTCAATATTAACGATATGGGTCTTGAATTCACTTATGAATTTAAAACTAAGAGTATCAACTATTTAGATCTTACTTTAGAAGGACAATCTGATGGTAATATTAAAACTAAGGCATATAGAAAACCGATTTCAGGCAACTCAGTTTTGCATGGTACTAGCTGCCATCCCAGACATGTCCCACAAGCAATAGCAACAGGTGAATTCATCAGGCTCAAACGCAACTGTTCTGATTCTAGTGACTACAATAGACTTGCCATGGATCTAGAACACAGACTTAAACAAACATTAAACCCCAAAATTTTCTTTCATTATTCCAATAGAGAATACAATTTTAAACAACATTCCAATTTACTTCTATTATCTAATTTGCTTCATTCTTTAGATATCCTTTGTTGAAGAAATAGCTATGCACATGGTTGAGCCAATCACACGAGGTATCTATGTGCAGCCACCAATCAGCTGCTACTGAGCCTATCTAAATATGCTTTTCCACAAAGGATATCTAGAGAATGAAGCAAATTAAATAATAGAATTAAATTAGAAAGTTGTTTAAAATGGCTTGCTCTTTCTAAATCATGAAAGAAAAAATTTGTGTTTCATGTCCCTTTAAACAAAGGAAATATCCCTGTAAGGCAGTATGGAAAGCTGAATAAGCTGAGCTAGCTAGATCCAGGGAGAATCTATTAGAGACACACCCTTCTAATAGAACTATTAATAAGTTTGAAGGGGTCACATTTGTGACCAATCATAGTAGTCAATTTACAGCAGTGTGTTCAATTGTTAGGAAACATTTTGAGATTCTGAAGGCCGATGACAAATTGGTAGCAACTGTAGAAAAGGGTCTGAGATGCACATATAAGAAGAGTTCCACATTGGGATCTATCTTGTCTCCTACGATGTTACCTACCATACAAACGTCGGCGAGCTCATGGATGAAACATTTAGGCATGTTTAAATGTGGTCATTCTAAGTGCAAACCCTGTGACTTTGTCAATATTACTACCACATTTTCCAGTTTTGTAACGGGAAAGGTGTATATCAAATCATGTATGAATTGCACATCAAAATATGTGGTATATCTCATTGAATGTGCCCACTGCAGGGTCCAGTATATTGGACTCACCTCCAGAGATGTAAACACGAGGATAAGGGAACATCTATCCTCCTTTAAGACTACGAGGTCCTCTACACTTATAGTGCAACATTTTGGTACCTTTCATCGAGGTGATCTTGCCTTTTTCTCATGGTGTGCCATTGAAAAGATCAGTAAACCCAAAAGAGGGGGCAATATGGATCTTATCCTGGAGAAGAGAGAGGCATACTGGATTTTTGTACTGGGGATCAGGATCCCTAAAGGCCTCAACTCAAAATATGACATCATGAATATATGGGAATAGAGATCTTTGAGAGCAATGTTTGCACTAGGGATTAGAATTTTATATAAATCTTTTATATACATGTTTATATATATTTTGAGTTCTTATATATACACATACTCTAGATATTTTATAGACTTCTGACCATTACCTATAATATATCCTTAAGAGTAGTAATTATAGCTCTGATCATTTTCGGTGCATGTATCGAATAAGGGTTTTGTTATTTAGAATTTACAACAACAATTTACTATTTACTCGTATATGCCCTGGTATGTAGAATGCATAAAAAGTGTGAAATATTTATAATTATTCACAGCTAACTTTTCTTTGCTTCATTTAATGGATCAAAGTGTTTTTCACTAACCAAGTATAACCTTATTAATATTTATATTTGCTCTGACCCTTGATAGTGTTTGTATTAGTCTAGATCTTTATAACTAAGGCATTTATATTGATAATTCAAATGTCTCTTGCATATGTTCTGTTATTAACTATGTATTATCATGCTTATAATTTCTTCTAGATTGTATATTCAGTTACTGTTAGGTATTCGCATTGTCCAATGTCACAGTGTTTCTTTATCTGAATAAGTATTTAAATGTATTCTATTCTGTATAGCGAGTATAAGTGAAAATGAGTGAGTGTTTGTGTGTTAAGTAAGAGTTAAACTTCGGATACAGCAAGGGATGTGTTTTTGTTGGACCAATAGACTGTTATTACACATTATTTTAACAGGTGTGACTCTAGGTACTGCAGGCTATGACTACGGCTTTCGAGCTGAAACGCGTAAGCCATTAGTGCCACACCAACTGCTGCATGTTTGTTGCTGCCACTTCCTTGTACTTCGGTTTTTATTGTAGTGTTTTACTTTGAACCTAAGAAGATTAAAGTTTGGATTTTACCTTTCAATGTGGTGGATGCTTCCTTTTTTGTGAATCCACTAGGTCTGCATACCAGATCCTGCGAGGCTATACAGGAGCTATTAGAATTACCGACGCTGTCTCCTCTTTGATACGAGCAATGACTCGTGGAAGAAGAGCAAATGGAGGAAACGGATAAACTATACCGAACCTCCAAGGCACCGCCAGAGCATCTATCATAGTTGCCTGGGGATCTCTTGACCTTGAACAGTACCTTGGAAGCTTGGCGTTCTACCGAGACACCATCAGATCCAACTCCAGGACCCCCCACTTGGGGGTAACCAGGAGAACACCTCTGGATGGAGAGCCCACTCCATGGGATGAAAAGTCTGTCTGCTCAGAAAATCCGCTTCCCAATTGTCCGCTCCTGGAATGTGGATCGCAGATAGACAAAAATCGTGAACTTCCGCCCACTGAATAATCCAAGCCACCTCCCTCATAGCTAAGGAACTCTGAGTTCCACCCTGGTGGTTCACAGAGGTGATATTGTCCGACTGAAACCTGATAAAGTGGGCTAAAGCCAACTTGAGGCCAAGTTATCAGAGAATTGTAAATCGCTCTCACCGCCAAGATATTTATGGGGAGAGCAGACTCTGCCAAGTCCATAATCCCTGCGCCTTTAACAAGTCCCAGACTGCTCCCCAGCCTGACAGACTGGCATTAGTGGTCAAGATCACCCAAGAAGGTCTCCGGAAGCATTTGCCCATAGACAGATGTTCCTGAGAAAACCACCACGAAAGAGAATCTCTTGTTAATATGTCTAGATCAATCCTTTAGGATAGATCCAAATAGTTTCGTTTCCATTGCTTGAGCATGCACAATTGCAGAGCTCTCAAATGGAATCAAGCAAAGGGAATGATGTCCATGGAAGTGATCATCAAACCAATTACTTCCATACATTGGGCTACAGATGACCGGACAGTAGACTGAAGTGAGAAGCAAGCAGAGAGAATTTTGAATTTCCTGACCTCCGTCACGAAAATTTTCATATATACGGAATCTATTATAGTCCCTAAGAACACCACCCTTGTAGCTGGAACAAGGGAACTCTTTCCCAGATTCACTTTCCATCCGTGGGAACGTAGAAAAGATAACAAGCTGTGGCAAGGCCAAATGGAAGAGCCACAAACTGAAAATGTTTGTCTAGAAAAGCAAATCTCAGAAATTTGTGATGATCCCTATGAATAGGAACATGAAGATAAGCGTCCTTTAGGTCTATGGTCATCATGAACTAACCTTCCTGAACCAAAGGAAGAATGGACCGAATGGTCTCCATTTTGAAGTACAGCACCCTGAGAAACCTGTTGAGACACTTTAGGTCTACAATTGGACGAAAAGTTCCCTCTTTCTTGGGAACTACAAACAAATTTGAATAGAATCCTAGACCCTGTTCCTTTACTGGAACTGGAACAAACACTCCAGAGAGAAAAGATCCTGAACGCAGTTTAAGAATGCCTCTCTTTTTACCTGATCCGCAGATAACCTTGAGAGGTGAAACCTGCCCCTGGGAGGGAGAAAATGTAATTATACTGTATCTTGTAACCCTGAGAAACAATGCCCACAGCCCTAGGATCTGGGACATCTCGTAACCACTCCTGAAAAAAACAGGGAAAGTCTGCCCCCCACTTGATCCAGACCAAGGGCCGAACAATCATGCTGACTTAGACTCAGCTGAAGGTTTCTTAGATTGTTTCCCCTTGCTCCAGGACTGACTTGGTCTCCAAGAGGACTTGGATTGTTCCTGTTTGGAAGCAGAAGAGGAAGGCTTTTGACCGTTGCAATTACGAAAGAACGAAAATTACTTTGACGTCCCTTAAATCTAATCTTCTTGTCTTGCGGTAGAAAAGATCCTTTTCCACCCGTAACATCAGATAAAATTTCTGCCATTCCAGGCCCAAACAAAGTCTTACCCTTGTAAGGAAGCGCTAAAAGCTTAGACTTGGAGAAAACATCAGTTGACCAAGAATTGAGCCACAAAGCCCTGAGAGCCAAGACAGAGAAACCAGACAGCTTGGCCCCCAATGTAATAACTTGCATGTTCGCATCAGAAATAAAAGAATTGGCTACCTTAAGAGCCTTAATCCTATTCTATTCTGAATTTCCTCCAACAAAGTCTCCTCTAAAAACGATTGATAAAGCATCGCACCAATAAGATTAAGCACTTGTCACTGTTGCAATACAAACTACAGGTTGCCATTGAAGACCCTGATGCACATACATCTTCTTCAAATATACCTCCAGCTTCTTATCCATTCTTAAACCTCTTCTTAAAAACTGAAGACGGGTAAACCGGAATCCCTGGTTTTTCCCATTCCTGTCACACGATCTGGAACAGGAAATACTTCCGTAGAGGAAGATACATCATAAAATCTATTAAGCTTACTAGATTTTTTGGGATAAACTACAACAGGAGAGCCAAAATCATCCAAAGTAGCCAAAACCTCTTTTAATAAAACATGAAGGTGTTCAAGCTTAAACCTTAAGCTTACTTTTTCCACCTCAGAAAGAAGATTAACACTGTCAGAATCAGAAATTTCACCCTCAGAAGGAACTGAGGTAACATCCTCCGTAGAATTATGAGGAGGATGAACCTGTATAGAAGCTGCTGAAACAGGAACTTTACAATCTATTAAGTGTTTAGTTTTCCTCTTGCATTTTTCTAAAACAGGAAAGGTAGATAAAGCTTCAGATACCGCAGAAGATATATGAGCAACAAAATCTGCAGGCAAATATACCCCACCAGGAGGTTGAGAGGAACCGCAGGGCACTGCATGTGACTCCATAGAAGCTTGCGATGTATGAGGAGAAGGCTGCGGCACTGCCTGAACAGCATCATCCTGAGAGACATTAGGCTCATAAGGCAATATTTTTTCTTTACAGTGTAGCGTTCTAGCTAAACGAGTAGTACAAAATTGCATAGAGGAAACAATTTGAGCCTCTAAACATAATAAACATTTATTAAAAACAATATCACCATTATCCATGTCCATAACTAAGAAAAATCAGCCCCTGGAAATCAATTTGAATAAAAGGACAACTGTCACTTTTAAGAGAAACGAAAAAGTAAAAAACTTTATCAAAAACAGCTAAGTTTGACAACCTCTACACCTCAGCAGTACTGAGGTGCCTACCGCAATTCAGGAGACTTGAAGAGGACACGGAGACTGACACACAACTGCATATACACTGAGACAGACTGCAGCAACAACATAGAGACGCCAATCCGTTCCGTATAACTGAAACACAAGGATCACATGACTAGCACATCCGGTAAAGCGCAGACAAGAAAAAAGGCGCACAATTTGAAAAAGACATAGCAACAACCGTTATTACAGAAACAAAACAAACATTTGGCAAAAATTACAAATTTAACAGCACCCGGTCTAACATGCAAATCCCAAATCACATAGTGGCTGCATACTGTCTATCAAATCCTATTCAAAGGATTCCTAAATCACATAAATTAAAAACTGCAGAAAGTAATGAATGTTTTAAAAGTGCAAAGTCTCCTAAACCTAGAAGACAAAAAAAGCACTTACCTGCAGTCTAGCTGTCCGTCAGGAAGACAGCTCACAAGGCGTGAAAGGACACAAACTCCTAACAGAGACCTGTGGAAAATAAAGAAAGAACAGAGTAACCAACTCTGACTTTCTATACTTAGGGCAGCAATGTGTTAGGAAACAAAGTAAGCACTACCTTACAACTTCCTAACTGCTTAAAAGCCATCACTACTCTGTGGCAGAGATTAACATTAATTACGGCTATACCCAAATCCTTGCTTGCAGGGAAAACTATCCCCGTAAAGGATTTAATTTCTTCAGACACCAAACTTCACCGCCTCCATTAACAAAGGCAAAGAGAATGACTGGGGATTATGGAAAGGGGAGTGGTATTTAACAGCTTTGCTGTGGTGCTCTTTGCCGCCTCCTGCTGGACAGGAGAGATATTCCCACTAGTAATTGATGACGTTGTAGACTCACCAAATCTTAGGAAGGAAAACCAGAGTCATCCACACCACTCTTCTTAAAAAGGTTTTAGTCCATATAAAGGAGCAGGTACAAAAAGGACCACGTTTCGGGCCTTACACCCTTTTCAAGTCCTATACATTGTATGATGGTATTACACTCTTATATACCTATACCTAAGTGTATAACTCCTCGTTAGTCAACACCTGGATGTTCAGAAACTATACAATAGTGCCACCTAGTGAACAAAATATTACCTCCTAATTATAATGTAATTATAATGATATGTACAAAGAAGCAAGCTTAAAAAATTCTTATTCCTATAAACATATTCATCAATACAAAAAATAAAGATTTATTCACATACATAAACTAATTTAATTACCTTAAAGGGACATAATACTCATATGCTAAATCACTTAAAACTGATGCAGTATAACTGGAAAAAGCTGAGAGGAAAATATCACCTGAGCATCTCTATGTAAAAAAGGAAGATATTTTACCTCACAACTTCCTCAGCTCACTAGAGTAAGTCCTGTGTAAAAAGTAATACGTCAGCTGCTGCCCAGCTGTAGGTAAAAAAAGAAGAAGAAATGAACTGCAGTCAATCAGCATCAACAGTGCTGAGGTCATGAACTCTTTTACTGTGATCTCATGAGTTTTCACTTAACTCTCATGAGATTTTATAGTAAACTTCCTTAAAGGGACATGAAACCCAAACATTTTCTTTCATGATTCAGATAGAAAATACAATTTTTTTTTCTTGTAAATCAAGCTTTATTTAGAAAGGTGCATTTACAATGAACAATGATAAAACTTTTGAATGAAAATAGAGGAATACATACCTCTTGCAATACATCTATATAGAAAAAACATTCTTGAAACAATATGCATTTGTGTAAGGACATTCAATCAGGTAGAGTTCCTTGATATAAAATTGCACCAAATCGACTTTCCTTGCTTATAGCGAGTGCCCAAGGGGCTCTCCACTATAAAATTATAGCAAAAGATAACATTTATAAGATTAATTGTTGACATCAGACTGATATTTAATTCTTTCTTAAGTCACAGCTTACTTAAGACACACTGCTGTGGCTCAGTAGTAGTCTGATATCTTCACCTTTAGGGTTAAGTAGAAGGGTAAAGTAGTAAAGTGAGAGGATTAGTAAAAGTAGTAGAGGGGGAGGAAGTAAGGGGGAAAACAGGGGGGGGGGAAAGGAGGGATAAGGGTAGTACAGAACGACCAAGAAATACATTCATAATGAGCGCAACTCTTAGCATTATCGCAAAGGTCTTTCCCCTCCCACGTCATGGTCATCATCTCATGTGTTCCTATTTTTCCAGCCTTCAGATAATGATATCTTTCAAGGCACAGAAGTTCCCTTACCATGTTTCGCCACTCTACATAGCTTGGGACCTGTAGAAAATACAATTTTAAACAACTTTCTAATTTACTTCTATTATCTAATTTGTTTCATTCTCTTGGTATCATTTGTTGAAGGAGCAGCTATTCCCTACTGGTTTCTAAATGAACACATGGGTGAGCCAATGACAATCGGTATATATATGCGGCTACCAATCAGCAGCTAGAATCTAGGTTCTTTGCTGCGCCTAAGCTTTCCTAGATAAATCTGTCAGCAAAGCATAACAAGAGAGGGAAGCAAATTAAATAATAAATGTAAATTGGAAAGTCGTTTAAAATTGTATTATGTATCTGAATCGTGAAAGAAAAAAATTGTGTTTCATGTCCCTTTAAACTGAATAGGGAAATAACACGAGTGTGCATGAAGCTCACTCCCTTGCCTGTCCTGGGACAGACATACTGATTTGCTGATTAAAGTCCTTTGCAATGGGGTGTGACATTTTGAGGTAAAATATCTTCCTTTTTTACATAGAGATGTTCAGGTGATATTTCTCTGTCAGCTTTTTACAGCTATGCTGCATCACTTTCAAGTGTTTCAACATTCTGGTATCATGGCCCTTTAAGTTGTTAACATGTATCTACTTTCTTAGCCCTTATAATTTTATTCTTTAATACATCATAAATTCATTAAACAAGTTCCAGTTAAGTTCTCTGTTCATACCCCTTGGAATCAAAGCATCCAATTTATAAATCCAAAAGGCTTCTTGTTTTTTAAGAAGCAAAATTCTATTACCTTGTCATCTGGGTATAGGAACAGAGTCTATTACCTGGAAGTGTAACTGAGAAATAGAATGGCCGGCACATAAAAATGGTGTGCAATAGGGACATTTAAATCTTTCATCCTTCGAATCCTACAACATAAATGTAATATATCACAAACAAATTACAATGAGAAAAGGTTAAACATGGGAAAACATTCATTATTTTTAGAGGTAATGCCTTGCTTTGATGTTCTAAGACTACCTACATATGCCCTAACTAATTGATCTCTTAAAGGACCATTAAATACAGTAGATTTGCATAATTAGTATCTTAAATACTCTTAATTATATGCTCTATAATCTCAGGGGGATAACCGCAATCAATAAACTTATCACCCATTTCCTTGGGTCTAACCATTACTACATGAGCATCACTCACAATCCTTCCTACCCTCAATAATTGACTTTGCGGTAGAGACTATAATAAGTATGGAGGATGATCACTTGAATAATGTCAAAAGCTGTTCTTATCTGTACTATGCTGGGAAGCAATATTCAAATCCTTAAAGTGCATGTAAAGTCAACGGAATAACTGTTCATCAAATTGTTTAATAGCAAAAATAAATGTTAGTTTAATTTATAATTTTTCTGTAATCTCCTTCGAAAAGTAAATATAAAGGTTTTAATTTCTTATACCTATCACCGATTCCTCCGCCTGCCATTTTGGTCCCACATTTCTGTAATGATTGACACATCGTTTTCTGAATATTTTTTTCACCCCCGGGACGTCAGGCCGGTTGTTCGCTACGTCATTTGCTTTAACTGCGCATGCGTGAACTAAACGATGACGTAGCGTACTCAATGCTCGTCCGCGATTCGCGCATGTGCAATACTGAGATGCTTTCATTTATTCTAAGACCGGAGCTAATTGCGGTTATGAGCGTTATTTCTTGCTATACACATGCGCGTTTTGTCGGCGAGATTGAAAACGCATGCGCAGATGTCAGCACTGCTCGTGAACGAGCAGGACAAAAACGTCATCGAGTGGGCGTAATATATAGAAATGATGCAGTGTAAATCGGGTGAAATACAGGAAGAAGACGGTTGGGAGGAGTTAAAGTGCAATAACGGAGCTAAGTTGAAATTAAATTTTAAACATAATTATTCATAATATTAAAAAAATGTTATTGCGGTTTGCATATATCTAATATTGGGAGCAAGTATGTTTAACTAAATAGAAAAAAAATTTACATTCACTTTAACATTCTGTTCTAGGGACCCGACGTCGCCCCACCAAATGCCAAAAAACAAATTTTATGTAAAAACATACCTGATAAATTAATTTATTTTGTGGTGGCGAGAGTCTACAAGTTATTATGGGATATACATTCCTGCCAAGAGGAGGCAGTTTCCCAAATCTCAAAAACCTATAAATACCCCTCCCACCTCACACATACCTCAGTTTTACATATAGCCAAATGGTGAGGTGATAAAAGAGAAAAAGTAAAAAAATAAATAAAAGGATTAGGAAAAATTATGTGCTATAAACAAAAATAAAACCCCAAATGGGTGGGGCCTCGTGGACTCGTCATCATGAAAGAAATGAAATTGACAGGTAATTTCTTACATAAATTATGTTTTCTTTCATATAGGTGGCAAAAGTCCAGGAGCTTTTATGTATGGGTTATAATACCCAAAATGTGGAAGTTCATGAGTAACAAGAAAGGGAGGGATAAATAAAGTTTTTTTTACACTGAAAAAACAAATCCAAAATGTATTTTATGGCAAAAACTAAGGCCTACATTACGAGTTTTGCGGTACTAAAAAGCAGCGTTAACAGGTGCTAACACTTTTTTGGCCTTGCCGCAAAACGACGTACGTAAACTTTGTAAACCCTTTTTTCTATGGGATTTTCATACTGCTGGTATTACGAGTCTGTCCTGAGAGGCCAAAAAGTGAGCGGTAGACCCTACACCGCCAAGATTCCTACCGCATTTTAAAGTCAGTAGTTAAGAGTTTTATGGTTCAACGCCGTAACATAAAACTCCTAACTAAAGTGCTAAAAAGTACACTAACACCCATAAACTACCCATTAACCCCTAAACCGAGGCCCTCCCGCATCACAAACACTAAAATAAAGATTAGGGGTTAATAATTTTAACCCCTAATCTGCTGCTCCGGACAGCGCCACCACTATAATAAACATATTAACCCCTAAATCGCAGCACTCCCGCCTCGCAACCACTAGTTAAATATTATTAACCCCTAATCTGCTGCCCCAACATCGCCGCCACCTACATTATATTTATTAACCCCTAATCTGCCGCCCTCAACGTCGCTGCCACTATACTAAATGTATTAACCCCTAAACCTAAGTCTAACCCTAACACCCCCTATCTTAAATATAATTTAAATAAATCTAAATAAATATTCCTATCATTAAATAAATAATTCCTATTTAAAACTAAATACTTACCTATAAAATAAACCCTAAGCTAGCTACAATATAACTAATAGTTACATTGTAGCTAGGTTAGGGTTTATTTTTATTTTACAGGCAAGTTTGTATTTATTTTAACTAGGTAGAATAGTTACTAAATAGTTATTAACTATTTAATAACTACTTAGTTAAAATAAATACAAAAGTACCTGTAAAATAAAACCTAACCTGTTACAATAACACCTAACTACACTATAATTAAATAAATTAACTAAATTAAATACTATTAAATTAAATTAGCTAAAGTACAAAAAAAACCAAACACTAAATTACAGAAAATAAAAACAAATTACAGATATTTAAACTAATTACACCTAATCTAATAGCCCTATCAAAATAAAAAAATGCCCCCCCAAAATAAGTTAGTTAAAATATCTGTAATTTGTTTTTTATTTTCTGTAATTTAGTGTTTGTTTGTTTTTTACTTTAGCTAATTTAATTTATTTAATTGTATTTAATGTAGGTAATTTATTTAATTATAGTGTAGTTAGGTGTTAGTGTAACTTAGGTTAGGTTTTATTTTACAGGTACTTTTGTATTTATTTTAACTAGGTAGTTATTAAATACAAACTTGCCTGTAAAAAAAAATAAACCCTAAGCTAGATACAATGTAACTATTAAATGTAGGTAGGTGACGACGATGTTAGGGACGGCAAATTAGGGGTTAATAATAATAATAATAATGAACTTAATGTTTGCGATGCGAGAGTGCGGTGGTTTAGGGGTTAATATGTTTATTATAGTGGCGGCAACGTTGGGTGCGGCAGATATGGGGTTAATAAAAATAATGTAGGTGTCAGCCATGTTGAGGGCCGCAGATTAGGGGTTAATAAGTATAATGTAGGTGGCGGCTATGTCGGGGGTGGCAGATTAGGGGTTAATACGTGTAAGATTAGGGGTGTTTAGACTCAGGGTTCATGTTAGGGTGTTAAGTGTAAACATAAATTTTATTTCCCCATAGGAATCAATGGGGCTGCGTTACTCAGTTTTACGCTGCTTTTTTGCAGGTGTTAGACTTTTTTTCAGACGGCTCTCCCCATTGATACCTATGGGGAAATCGTGCACGAGCACGTTACACCAGCTCACCGCTGACTTAAGCAGCGTTGGTATTGGAGTGAAGTGTGGAGCAAAATGTTGCTCTACGCTCACTTCTTGCCTTTTAACGCCGGGTTTGTAAAAACCCGTAATACCAGCATTGCAGGAAAGTGAGCGGTGAGCGAAAACTGCTCGTTAGCACCGCACTCCTGTTACAGCAAAACTTGTAATCTAGGCGTAAAATTATAGGTATCAAACTGAGACAACTGACTGAAGGACCTTTCTACCAAAAGCAGCTTCTGACGAGGCAAAAACATAAAAATGGTAACATTTAGTATAGGTATGCAGAGAAGACCAAGTGGCCACTTTAAAATCAACTGAATGAGCCATTCTTGAAAGCCCAAGATGTGGCAACTGATCTTGAATAGTGGGCTATTATTCTCTAAGGCAGAGACTGACCCGCCTCCAAATAAACATTGAGAATCAAAAGTATTAACCAAGATGCCAAAGAAATAGCTGAAGTCTTCTGGCCTTTCTTAGAACCATAAAACAGAACAAACAGTCTGAATTCCTTAGTAGCATCAAGATAATATTACAATGCCCTAGCAACATCCAAAGAACGCACCACTTTCTCTGTACCATTTTTAGGATTAGGTCAATAATTACTTTTCATTTTGTTCCTAAGGTCGTTAACTCTCACAACATTAATAGGCAAGTCTGCAAAACAGCTTTATCTAGATGGAAAATCAGATAAGGAGACTCACAAGAGAGAGCAGACAATTCAGAAACTCTAGCAGAAGAGATAGCTAAAAGAAACAACAATACTTTCCAAGAAAGTAGTTTAATGTCCAAAGTAGTCATAGGCTTAAAGAGAGGAGCCTGAAAGACGTTTAATATAAAGTAAAGACTCCAAGGAGGAGAAATAGGCTTAATAACGGGTTAAATTTAAATTTTGAGACTGAACAAAACAATGAATATCAGGAAGATTAGCAATATTCCTTTGAAAGGACAAATGTCTGCATTTTCTGTAATGTTTTAATGTACTGGCAGATAAACCCATATCTAAACCATCCTGAAAAAAACTGAAGAATCCTAGGAATTCTAAAAGAGTGCCAAGAATAAACATGGGCAGTACACCATGAAATGTAAGTTTTCCCAACTTTGTGATAGGTCTTCCAAGAAACAGGCTTGCAAGCCTGAATTAAATGATTAATCAAAGAGTCAGAGAATCCTCTATGACTGAGAACTAAGCGTTTAATTTCCATGACATTAACTTTGAAGATTTTATATCTGGATGGAAGAAGGGACCTTGAGACAGAAGGTCTGACCTTAGAGGAAAGGGCCACACAGGGCAACTGGACATTCTGACTAGATCCGCATACCAAACCCTGTGAGACCATGCTGAGGCTATCAGGATTGCTAATGACCGTTACATTTTTATTTTGGAAATCACTCTTGGAAGCAGAACTAGAGGAGGGAAGATATAGGCAGGTTGGTCCAACCTAGAAACTGCCAGAAAATCCAGCACCTCGCCCTGAGGATCCCTGGACCTTGGGTTTATTGATCAAACGAGAGGCCATCAGATCTATTTCTGGTAAGTCCAAAAGTTGAATAATCAGATTGAATACATCTAGATGGAGAGACCACTCTCCTGGATGTAGGGACTAAAGACTAAGATAATCTGCCCCCCAGTTGCCTACCCCTGGGATGTGAATCATAGTGATGAGGCAGGAATTGGCTTCTGCCCAAGAACGAATTTTAGATACTTATTTCATGGCTAGGGAACTTCTATTTCCCCCTTGATGATTGACATAAGCCACTGTTGTGATATTGTCTGTCTGAAAACGGAGATAAGGCTCCTTCTTTAAAAGAGGCCAATCCTGAAAGGCCCTGAAAAGAGCACAGAGTTCCAAGATATTGATTGGTAGCCTCGCCTCCCAAGAATTCCAAACTCCTTGTGCTGTCAGAGACCCCCAGACAGCTCCCCAACCTATGCATCTGTGGTGATTGCGGACCATGTAGGACAAACAAAGGAAGTCCCCCTGAAGATCAGAGTGATGGATTAACCACAGAGTCAGAGAAAGTTGTGTATTGGGATCAAGAATATCAGTCCTCACACAATTGGCGCAGCATGCAAAATGGAAGAGGTCACATATGAAAATGGGCAAAAGGCATTGCATCTGATGCTGCAATCATGAGGCCTAGAACTTCCATACACATAGCCACTGAAGGGAATGCTATAGATTGAAGGTTTAGACAGCTAAAACCAATTGTATTTGCCCCTTTTTGCTGTTAAAGAAAGAGTTATGGACACTGAATCTATCTGGAAACTTAAAAAGGTGCCCTTTTTCTGAGGAATCAAGGAACTTTTTGGTAAATTGATCCTCCAACTATGTATTTGAAGAAACAACAACAGTTGATTTGTGTGAGATTCTGCTAAATGAAAAGATTGAGCTAGCACCTAGATATCGTCCAAATAAATAAACACTGCAATACCCTGCACTCCGATTACACATAAAAGGGCACCAAGAACCTTTGCAACAATTCTTGGAGCTGTTGCTAGGCCAAACGGGAGAGCGACAAATTGGTAATGCTTTTCCAGAAAAGAGAACATCATAAATTCAGAATGTTCTGGGAGTATAAGGATGTGAAGGTAAACATCCTGTAAATCTATTGTGGACATGAAGTGAGCTTGTAGTTTCCATCTTGAAAGCTGGAATTCTCACAAATTTAGAGTTTTCAGATTGAGAATTGGTCTGAAAGAAAATTCCTTTATTGGAACCATAAAAAGATTTGAATAAAATCCCATCACTTGTTCCTGTAAAGGTACTGGGACAATCACTCCCATATTCTCCAGATCTAAAAAACACATTCCAGAAAAAGTTAGGCTTTTATCGGATGTCTTGGAATATGGGTGAGAAAAAATCTTCCCATAGGAGGTCTTATTTTGAATCCATTTTATTCTTGATAAAGTTTTAGTCTGCCACCTACCAGAAGAACTGGATTGGGGGCCGCATCATCATGTGGTCTTAGGGGTTGGATTAGGTTTCTTATATTTATTCCAATTTGAAGATGGTCTCCAGTTGAGCCAGGGGCTTTAGGGGATGGGGTAGTTTTCTGATCTAACAAAAATGGTTGGGAGCCTTAAATTTCCCTTTAAGACTTTTTGTCTTCAGAAAGGAACACTACCTTACCTCCTGGATTAGTGGAAATAAAAGAATCCAGTTGAGATACAAAAATATTATTTCCTTGAAAATAAAGAGAAAGTAATCTTGTTTTAGATACCATATCAGCATTCCATGATCTAAGCCATAAAGCTCTTCTGGTAAGAATAGCTAAGGTCATAGATTAAATGTTGATTTCAAAATATCAAATACTGCATCGCAAATACAATTATTCGCATGTTGAAGTAAATAAAAAATTTTGGAATATTCAGAGACAGAAAATAACTGCTGAGCAAGACTAGATAACCAGAAAGTAGAGGCATTAGCTACGTCAGCAATAGATATGGCTGGTCTAAGAATATAGCCAGTATGTAAATATGACTTTTTAGATAGATTCAAGTTTTCTATCTAAAGGGTCTTTAAAAGAAGCACTGTCTTCCAAAGAAATAGTAGTACGTTTAGCTAGAGTGAAAATGACCCCATCAACCTTGGAAACCGTTTTCCCACAACTCTAAATTAGCAATTGGTAAAGGATATCATTTTTTAAACCTTGAAGAAGGGTTAAAAGAACTGGATTGGGGGCCGCATCATCATGTGGTCTTAGGGGTTGGATTAGGTTTCTTATATTTATTCCAATTTGAAGATGGTCTCCAGTTGAGCCAGGGGCTTTAGGGGATGGGGTAGTTTTCTGATCTAACAAAAATGGTTGGGAGCCTTAAATTTCCCTTTAAGACTTTTTGTCTTCAGAAAGGAACACTACCTTACCTCCTGGATTAGTGGAAATAAAAGAATCCAGTTGAGATACAAAAATATTATTTCCTTGAAAATAAAGAGAAAGTAATCTTGTTTTAGATACCATATCAGCATTCCATGATCTAAGCCATAAAGCTCTTCTGGTAAGAATAGCTAAGGTCATAGATTAAATGTTGATTTCAAAATATCAAATACTGCATCGCAAATACAATTATTCGCATGTTGAAGAAAATACAAAATGTTGGAATATTCAGAGACAGAAAATAACTGCTGAGCAAGACTAGATAACCAGAAAGTAGAGGCATTAGCTACGTCAGCAATAGATATCGCTGGTCTAAGAATATAGCCAGTATGTAAATATGACTTTTTAGATAGATTCAAGTTTTCTATCTAAAGGGTCTTTAAAAGAAGCACTGTCTTCCAAAGAAATAGTAGTACGTTTAGCTAGAGTGAAAATGACCCCATCAACCTTGGAAACCATTTTCCCACAACTCTAAATTAGCAATTGGTAAAGGATATCATTTTTTAAACCTTGAAGAAGGGTTAAAAGAGGTACCTGGTTTAGACCATTCTTTAGCAATCATATCAGAGACAGCATCGGGAACAGGGAAATCTCAGGTAGATTGACAACAGTTTTATACACTGAATTTAAACGATTACAGGGTATATCATCAGAAAGTTTAGCTTCTTAAATCCCTAAAGGGACTAAGAACTTCCTCTAAAAGAGAACAAATATGCTCAATTCTAGATAAAAACAAGGAATTATCAGGTTCTATGTCTGATGAGGGAGCCTCAGAATCAGAGGAATCCTCATCATTAGAAGATACTTCAGTATTTTGTTGGTCAGTACATATATTACCAGTAGAAGG
Organism: Bombina bombina; assembly: GCF_027579735.1. NCBI lineage: Eukaryota > Metazoa > Chordata > Amphibia > Anura > Bombinatoridae > Bombina > Bombina bombina. Next base: position 793,961,802 of record NC_069502.1, on the reverse strand, counting down.
TAAAATCTGAGCTGACCTTGTTCGGTAGTGCAGTCAGGGCCTTCTCAATGGTGGCAGCAATACACTTTTTCATTGCTAGGGGTACACCATTTGCATCCATCTGTAAGGAAGAAACAGTAGGTGCATTTGTACTCATAGAAACATCATTAAATTGATCAGTATACAATAACAAAATCTAAACATGAGCCACATAAATGAGCTGAAGAAGCTATTTCAGTTGCTTTACAATAAGCACACTTAGCTTTGGTAGAAAGGTGTTCAACCAGCTCAGTTCCTATGGTAAGTACAGGGACAGAATGGTGCTGCTCCATTATGGCAAATAGTATATTATAGCAACTTTAATTTTTATATTTTATTATAACCCCCTCTTTTTAGCAAGCTTTGAGGAATGGGAAAAAATATGCCTTTTATAGTCATTTTCAAACAATATACAAAGTGCTAAGCAGAAGCCCAAAAAAAAACAAAGTCAAATGAGTAAAAAACATTTTTTTTTAAATTTTAAATATTTTTATTAAGGTGTAGTATACAGCAGACAAAATGTTGACATAAAAGAAAATATTTTCAGTAATAGTACAGTCATTGCGTTACAAAAAATATAATTTCTTAAGCTACAATCCTCTTTTTATCCCTAATAAAAATAGCTTAGACCACTCTTGGGTCCTTAATTACATAAGAAACTGGGAATATAGAGATGATATAAATGTGAATTGAAAACAAAAACCAAACCAAACATTTTGATACATTTTTAAATCAAAAGTAAATAGTTTCTTGCCTAGTCCACTTTAGTATATAAGGAAGGGACAATCAGCTAGATTACGAGTTTTGAGCGATATAGGGAAATTAACGAACGCAACAAGTTTTTCAAAACCCGGCTTGTGCGGGCGATATGGTGCTTTTAAGCTCCATACCGCACCAAAAACAAGCGCAGTTTTGACGTGCTCGTGCACGCTTTCTCCATAGACATCAATGGGGAGAGTGGGTCAGAAAAAAGTCTAACACCTGCGATCGCAGAAAGAAAAGCTCTGTAACGCAGCCCCATTGATGTCTATGGGGAAAAAGAAATAATGTTAAAACCTAACACCCTAACATAAACCCTACGTCTAAACTCCCATAATCTGCTGCCCCCGACATCGCCGACACCTACCTACAGTTATTAACCCCTAATCTGCCGCACCACTATACTAAAGCTATTAACCCCTATTCCGCCGCACCCCAACATCACCGCCACTAAATAAAGTTATTAACCCCTAAACCTCTGGCCTCCCACATCACTACCACTAAATAAACCTATTAACCCCTAAACCACCAGCCCCCCACATAGCAACAACCTAAATCAAACTATTAACCCCTAACACCCGCTAACTTTAACATAATTAAAATAGATCTAAATTAAATTTACAATTATTAACTAAAAAATAATACCTATTTAAAACTAAACACATACTTACCTGTGAAATAAAACCTAAGTTAGCTACAATATAACTGTTATATTGTAGCTAGCTTAGGTTTTATTTTATTTTTTTCACAGGTAAGTTTGTATTTATTTTAACTAGGTAGACTAGTTAGTATAACTACCTAGTTAAAATAAATACAAACTTACCTGTGAAATAAAACCTAAGCTACCTTACACTAAAACGTAAAATTACAACAACAAAAAAACTACCATTACACAAAATAAAAAAACTACCATTACAAAAACCATTCAAAATAATAAAAAGTATTGATATTCTAATACCCTTTAAAAAAAAAAAAAACACCCCAAAATAAAAAAATCTAAATCTAAAATAAACTACCAAGGGCCCTTAAAAGGGCCTTTTGTAAGGCATTGCCCTAAGTTAAACAGCTCTTTTGCTACAAAAATAAACAAACGCCCCCTAAAAAAATACATTGCACAAAATAACAAGCAAATCATCAAAAATAATACAAATGATTAAACAATAGGATTTAAGCAGCTCTCATTCTATTTTCAGCCAATAGGAATGCAAGGGACGCCATCTTCAATAGCGTACCTTGTATTAAAGATTCAGTACGGAAGCGACCGTATAAAGAGGATGCTCCACGCCGGATGTCTTCACGATGGAACCGCTTTGCCCCGCCGGGATCAAGATAGAAGATGCCATCTGGATGAAGACTTCTCGCCGCCTGGATGAGGACTTCTCCGCCAGGATGAAGATCGTTCAAGCGGGACTTCAAAAACTGTGGATCATCGAGGGTTAGTGTTAGGTTTTTTTTTTTTTTTTTTAGATTAGGGTTTGGGCAACAAAAGAGCTAAATGCCCTTTTAAGGGCAATGCCCATATAAATGCCCTTTTCAGAGCAATGGGTAGCTTAGGTTTTTTATTTTGGGGGATGGTTGGGTGGTGGGTTTTACTGTTGGGGGTTCTTTGTATTTTTTTTACAGGTAAAAGAGCTAATATCTTTGGGGCAATGCCCCACATAAGGCCCTTTTAAGGGCCATTGGTAGTTTATTGTAGGCTAGGGTTTTTTTCTTATTTTAGGTGGCCTTTTTTATTTTGATAGGGCTATTAGATTAGGTGTAATTCTTTTTTATTTTTGATAATTTCGTTTGTAATTTTCCGTAATTTTTTGTAATTACTTTGTAATTTTTAGAGTAGTGTAAGGATTTTTTTAATGTATAGTTTAGTTTATTTTAATTGGTAGTTATTTTAATATTAGTTTCATAATTATATTAGTTTAATTGTTAGTTTAAACTTATTTTTTTTTATTTGACAGGTTAAATTTAATTTAAGATAGGGAAATTGTAATTTAATATAAAGTTAGGGGGGCGTTAGATTTAGGGGTTAATAGTTTAAATTAGTTTATTGCTATGTGGGGGGCTTTCAGTTTAGGGGTTAATAGTTTTATTATAGTAGCGGCGGTGTAGGGCTTAATAACATATACTTATACTTAAGTATAGTGGGGCTGAAGGCAGATTAGGGGTTAATAATATTTAAATAGTGTTTGCGATGCGGGAGGGCGGCGGTTTAGGGGTTAACTTTATGATAGTGGTGACGATGTCGGGGAGCGGCGGAATAGGGGTTAATAATTATTTTTAGTGGCGGCAATGTCGGGAGCGGCAGATTAGGGGTTAATAAGTTTACTATAGGATTTGCGATGCGGGAGGGTCTTGGTTTAGGGGTTAATAGGTAGTTTATGGGTGTTTAGTGTACTTTGTAGCAGTTTAGTTATGAGTTTTATGTTACAGATTTGTAGCGTAAAACTCATAACTACTGCTTTTAGATGGCGGAATCCCATTAAAAACGTATTTTTTAATAGTGCGGTACTGACGTTGCGTTACAGGCTAAAAGGCTTGTGTTACAGCTATATCGAGAAGACTTGTAATTGCTGCGTTGCTGTTTTAACGCTGAAATTACCATATTTTCAGCGTTAACATACGAACGCACAGACTTGTAATATAGCTGATTATTTGCTATGGGAAATGGGCTGTGGATATAAGGGAATAGTATATGTTATATACTTTTCTTGCATAACTTACTATATCATAAAGCGTTTTGTAGGGAGTTCCCCCTTTATGTACTAGGTGGAAAGGCATATATTAACAATGTGAACTATAAGATTAAGTAGTTATGGATAGGAGTATATACAGATTCTAAGGTTTTTTCTTTTTATCTCTTTAACCCTGTCCTCTTGCGGCTCTGGCCACTAGTCACGAGGGAAGAACTCCAGATATATAGGGCATCTGCATACTAAATAATATTGTTACATTAGTGGTAATATCTGCTATATTTGTTACTTGAGCTGCATAACGGGAGGTACCACCAGCGTATATCTATATGACTTGGTAACATTAAACAATCTGAGATCTTAATAGAATTACTTTATATATATACTATATCACAATATATAAAAAAAGAAGTACACGTGTGTATAAGAAGGTATACTAACTAAGTGAAAAAGTTAACAGTGCATAACACATTTCTATTGTTGAGCCAATCCTGAAGAGCAAATGGTATTCATAGCAGGATAGATATATTTTATCAGCCCCAGAATTTATTGTTCATGAAGAGCAAAATCTTATTATAGGTACACAAGTTTCCCTTTGTGGTATAACTGGGATGTTTCAATTGCAGTAAAGATCTTGTGCTAGCTTTTCCTGTGGGAGAGCTTAATGGTCGTGTATCGCCTCTCAATTTATCAAAGTCCCCAGGTTAAATGTTATTCTCTTTGGAGAGACTGGTAGAGTTAGTGCTAATGGGTTGAAAATGTATCTGCTTTTTAACTGCAGCCTCCCTGGAGCGCCCCACACAGTTCCACAACACTGCTCCTAGTGATGCGTGTCCTCCTGTCTGTATAGACTTACTTAGTAAGCCGATAGTCCCTTTATTAGTATACCTTGTGTCTGAGGTGCTTTTTCCTTTTGCGGTTTCCTCTGAGGGCCTGTATGTGATCTCCATTGACGCTCCTCTTTGCAGTTCATCCTCCCAGAGGTGAGATTCACCCGTTGGTATTCTGTGGTGGGTTTGTTTAGATCCAGTGTTTCATCGAAGGTATCATTTGCCACATTCTCATTGAAGCAATAGCTCAGAAATTCGAATGGAGTTCTATCTATAATTTTTCTGCAGATTTCCTCAAATTTGGCCATGTGGTTTGAGCCTTCTTGTATTTCTGCTTCCCAGATGGTGGCCATTTTGATTCTGTTTTGCCAAAGGTCTTTTACGTATATAAAGTATGATTCTTTTCCCTTGCGGCCCTTCTTATTAAAGTAAAAGGTAGGTAAGGTCTGTGCAAGTTTCTCAGAGAATTCAGAGATGGCAAGGAACCTCAGTGTACCGAGAGGGGTAGCGCTGCCTACGTTGAGCTGCCGCCCTAGGCCTTTTTTGTCTTATCCTGGGCTCTGGTGTCAAAAATACAGCGTGATTCAGATTAAATGGAGCGCCACTATATGAAGTGTCACGTTAGTGATCAAGGTGAGTGTAATTGTTTTGTAGTTTCTCCTGCTATCGGCGGTTAATTAGAGAATCTGCCGGAGCTCTAGGAGAGTGCGACCAATCCCGATTGCTGTTAAGACACGCCCCCCAACACAAAACAATTTTTGACTAAAGTTGTTTAAAGATTGCATTGCAATGTAATATGACGGAGCATTTTGCTAGTATAGCCCTATCAATGCACGATTTAGGGTGCAAGGTGTTGTGGAGGCGGGTTTCTCAAGGAGTCAAGAATGGCGTGGATCTTTTAAAAATAAAGTAAAATAAACACATGGGAATTTGCTTTGGAAAGGGATATTATATACATAATAAAAAACTGGTATGCCTAGAGACCTACAATGAAGTTAAATGTCTAGTAGACCCTCTCTTAAAAAAAGAAATTAAAAAAATTATGCTTACCTGATAAATTATTTTCTTTCCTGGCATGGAGAGTCTACAAATTCATTCATTACTGTTGGGAATTCAACACCTGGCCACCAGGAGGAGGCAAAGACACCCCAGCCAAAGCATTAAGTATCCCTCCCACTTCCCATACTCCCCCAGTCATTCAGCCGAGGAAATAAGGAAAGGTAGGAGAAACACTAGGGGCATAGATGTGCCAGAAGAATAGGAAAAATGCCGTCTTAAAAACAGGGCGGGTTTGTGGACTCTCATTTTGTTTTCTTTCCAATGGCATGGAGAGTCCATGAATTTATTCATTACTGTTGGGAATCCAATACCCAAGCTAGAGAGGACACAGAATGAAAAGGGAGGGAAAACAAGTCAGGCGGACCTAATCTGAAGGTGCCACCGCTTAAAGCCATTTTCTCTCAGAGGAAGCCAAGGCAAACATATCAAACTGGAAATATTTGGAAAAAGGAAAGAAAAGAAGACCATGTAACCAGCCGCCTTACAGATTTGTACCACAGCAGCTTCAATCTTAAAAGCTCAAGAAGAGGACACTACATGAGTAGAAAGAGCTGTAATCCTCTAAGGAGGCTGTTGACCAGCTGTCTCAAAAACCAAACAAATGACACTCTTAAACCAAAAGGAAAGACTGCTCATCATGGCCTTCTGAACCTTGCGCTTACCAGTGTACAAGACAAACAAGGAAGAATATTGTCAAAAATCTTTGGTTGAATGAGATAGAATTACAAAGCATGCACAACATCAAGATTGTGCAAAAAACGTTCCTTCTGAGGAAAGATTAGGCAAAAAGAAAGGAATACAATATCCTGAATTGATATTGCGGTCTGATACCATTTTGGGTGAAAAACCCAACATAGTACGAGAACAGCCTTATCTGCATGGAAGACAAAATAAGGGGGATCACACTGTAAAGCAGCAAGCTCTGAAACTCTGCGAGCAGAAGAAACAGCCAACAGAAAACTAGACTTCTCTACAACAAAAGTTTAAGATAGCCTACCGCACCTGGTGTTCCCAGGGGGTCTCCCCATATAGGTACTGACGAGGCCTGGCCTTGTCTTTTAACTCCCGAGATCAGATCGGGTGCATTCAGGGCAATATGTCGGTAGACTCAAACTGAGCCCTTCTGATAAAACAAAAACCACAATTAAAGCTCCAAGGAGGAGCAACTGGCATAAACACAGGCCTGATTCTAACAAGGGCCTGAACAAAGGACTGAACATCAGGAAGATTAGCCAACCTCTTGTGCAGTAAAACGGACAGTGTAGAGATCTGTCACTTCATAGAACTGGCCGATAAACCTTTCCCCAGACTATCCTGGAGAAAACAAAAAAAAATTTGAGGTACCCTCACCATGTGTCAAGGGAAACCTTGATCCTCACACCAAGCTAAATAGGAATGGCACACCTTGTGGCCTATGCAGCGAGATTAGGGTATTGATAACCCTATAAAAAAACTTTTTGAACAACACTAAGTGTCCAAACTCCACTCAGTCAGCCTCAGAGAACTTAGATTTTGATAAAGGAAAAGGACCTTGAAGTAGAAGGTCGGCTTGCTGCGGCAACTTCTACGAAGGGGAAGAGGACATCATCACTAAGCCCACAACCCAGGTCCTGTGAAGCCATGCTGGAGGAATCAGAATCACAGAGGCCCGCTCCTGTTTGACGCGGGTGATCACTGAGGGAGAAGAGCAAACTGAGGAAACAGATATACAAGTTTGAACCTCCACGGAGATACTAACGTGTCCACCAGTACAGCCTGAGTATCTCTTGGTCTCTAACCATATCTGGGTAGTTTGGTATTGAGCCGAGATGCCATGAGGACTATCTCTGGAACCCCCCACCTGAGGGTTATCCTGGAGAATACTTAGAAATGAAGACCCCATTCCCTTGGGTTGGAAGGTCTGAGTGCTCAGAAAGTCAGTCTCCAAATTGTCCACCCCCGGAAGAGAATGGACGAAATCTAACAATTGTGAGACTCTGCAGCCCATTGCAGGATGCAAGACACTTCCCTAATTGCCAGGGAACTGCTAGTTCCTCCCTGGAAATTGATATAGGCAACCAAAGCTATGTTGTCTGATTTGAATCTGATAAATTGGACAGAGTGAAGCTGAGGCCACTCCATCAGAGCATTGAAAATGGTTCTCAGTTCTAGAATATAGATTGGAAGGGAGGGCTCCTTCAGCGACCAGGTTCCTTGAACCTTCAAAGGGCCCCAGACCGCTTCCACAGCCAAGACTGACGTCTGTAGTCACAATCTCCTAGATGGTCTCAGAAGGCATGAGCCTGAAGACAGGAGAACAAGACAGATTGTCCTGGACAGTTATACTAGAGATTCTTTCTACTGGTGACTCTGTTTGGCACGTCAGAGTGGTTGCAATTCCCATGTCTAGTACACACAGCTGTAGGTCGCAGAAGGAAGCGAGCAAAAGAAATATCCATGGAAGCTACTATTAAACCCCCACTTCCATGCAGTGAGCCCCGGAGGGGGCTGTAGAGAGACACAGGCAGAAAGGACGCCTTAGATTCTATAAGAAGATTTACACCGAAACAAAGATCGTTCCCAGAAAACATACCCTGGTGATGGAGACCAGGGAATCCTAGTCCAGGATTATTTTTCATTTGTGAATCCGAAGGAGACACAGCAGAGACCCGAGAGAGATCTTGTCAAAGGATAGAAACTGAACGAAGCTATCATTCAGAAAAATGGAGCAGTCGATTGGAAAGCTCCTATCAACTTCTAGAAAACTCTGAAGGCAGTAGCTAGACCAAAGGGCAAATCTTCAAACAGGAAAAACAAAACATCGGAAACTGAAAAAGATCTTTGTGGATGAGGACATTGAGTGTGTCTAACAGGTCGATAGTGGTCATGAACTGACCCTCTAGGACCATGTAAAAAAGTAACTGATAGCCACCCATCTGAAAGATATCTGAGGGAATTAACTCCCAAAGGTGATATGACCTATTATCTAAAACACATTTTGTGTCACGACTTAAATGAGTATTGAACCCAGGACTGCTTGTTTGCATTGTAGTGAGTTACCTCTGACCCACAGGTTAGCCTTTTTACCTTATAGATTTGAAGAAAGGCTTAACAGAGAAATCAGCCTCTGAAGGGCAAGATCTGAACCTATCCTCCCCAGGGAGGCGAAGCCAAAGACCTAGGGGTCCTAAATGTCACAAAACCAAGCATCCGGAAAAGTATAAACTGCCCCCTACCGCTTCGGACCCGGATTGGGGCAATGCCCTATTGTGGATTATATCAGAGGAGGACTTTTAGGACTACCTGGCCCTTCTTTCAACAAAAAATGTGATGGTTCTCCTGAATGGAGGAAACCCTCCGCTACCAAGGAGCCAATTGAAAAAAACAGGCCTGGACCTAACTATATCCTTCCCATAAAGGTTAAGGAAGATTCTAGAATTAAAACCATGCTTGTTGACAAAGATCTTAACCAAAAGGTTCTTCATGAAGAACCTTTAAAATCAGAAGACTAGCATTCAGTCAAATGAGATGCAGGGAACGTCACAAAGAAAGGAATTTAGCAATCTTAAGAGCCATAATCCCATCTGATACCTGCAAAAAGAGTCTCGACCAGAATGACTCCAATAGAGGGTCACACCAAAAAAATGGTATCACCAGCGACCGCTTCAAAGGCTGCAACTGTATGGAAAATAAGCTCCATCTGGAGAATAATCCTATGGGATCCTCGAAGAAGCACTATTCTCGAAAAGAATAAGTAGTACGCTTAGCGAGAGAGATACAACTTCATCCATTTGTGTAATAAAACTCCTCAAATCCAGAGGAAAGACAGGACAGGAGAAATCCTGTAAAGGTAGAGAGCTGTTTAATGTCTCCTTTAGTGGTTTTTTTAGACCCTTATATGAAACAGTGGGAGTCAGATGCTCTATACACTAAGCCATAGAAGACTCAAGCATAAACCTGAAGTTTAACACCTCAGGTTCCACTGATTTGTTCTCAGCGGAGACAAAGGGAGCAAAATCACCCTTGAAAGCTACTAAAATATTGTTGTATAGGCTGACACTACAGCCTCCAAGAGGAGAAATTAGTCCTCTAACAGAGAGAAAAAAAGGGAGAAATCCTCTCCTTCCTTTGCCCAAAAAGAGCACGGTATCAGTGCAGCAGAAAAAACGCCAACCATAGCTGTGTAGCAAAGTCCACTGGAAAAGAAACCGCCAGATAAAGACTGAGCTGGGCCTTAGGGTACTGCCTGTGTCCTAAAAGGGGATGGGGACTGAGTAAAAAAAGATGTGGCAACATGTGGACAGCAGAGTCCTTAGAGGAGGATGGTTCTGAACGGTTAACTATTATACATATAAGTATACCTAGAAACTAAGTAAAAGTTTTGCATGGGGGCACACTAAAGAAAACATGATAAAAAGTGACATCTGTCAGCAAGGAGCAAGGGAGGATTATAAAATACCTTCAAAAAACATCTCCCATAGCTTAAAAACATAATTTTTGCTTACCTGATACATTTATTTCTTTCCGGATATGGTGAGTCCACGACATCATCAATTACTAGTGGGAATATCTCTACTATCCAGCAGGAGGCGGCAAAGAGCACCACAGCAAAGCTGTTAAATACCACTTCCCATAATCCCCAGTCATTCGACCGAAGGGAAAAATGAATAATGCAAAGGTGTAAAGGTGCCTGAGGTTTAGTCAAAATTAACTGTCTTAAATATAAGGGTGGGGTCATGGACTCACTATATCCAGAAAGTAATACATTTATCAGGTAAGCATAAATTATGTTTTCTTTCCTAAGATATGGTGAGTCCACAACGTCATCAATTACTAGTGGGAACCAATATCCAAGCTAGAGGACACGGATGACTAGGGAGGGAAAAAGACAGGTGGACCTAAACAGAAGGCACCACCACTTGAAGAACCTTCCTCCCAAAAGAAGCCTCAGCTGAGGCAAAAGTATCAAATTTATAACATTTTGAAAAAGTGTGCAGAGAGGACCAAGTTGCAGCTTTGCAAATCTGTTCCACAGAAGTTTCCTTTTTGAAAGCCCAAGAAGACGAGACAGCCCAAGTGGAATGAGCTGTAATTCTCTCAGGAGGCTGCTGTATCAGTAGTATCATAAGCAAAATAAATCATACTTCTCAACCAAAAGGAAAGAGAAGTAGCAGTAGCCTTCTGATCCTTATGCTTTCCCGAGAAAGAAACAAAAAAGGCAGAAGACTGGCGAAAAATCTTTAGTCACCTGTAAATAGAATTTTAAAGCATGCACTACATCCAAGTTGTGCAACAGACACTCCTTATGAGAAGAAGGCTTGGGACAGAGAGAAGGAACAACAATTTCCTAATTAATATTCCTAACCGAAACTACTTTAGGAAGAAAACAACCTAGTACGTGGAACCACCGTAGCCGCATGAAAGATAAGGTAAGGAGAATTATACTGCAGAGCTGAGACCTCTGTAACTCTCCTTGCAGAAGAAATGGCAACAAGAAACAAAACCTTCCAAGATAACAATTTAATATCTATGGAATGCATTGGCTAAAACGGAGCCTGCTGCAAAACCTTAAAGGACCAGTTCACTCAAAGTACAAAAACTCATTATCAGCAATATTGCATTAGCAAGTAAAGGAACAGAGAACACTAAATAATTATGTTCTGTGTAATATATATTCTTTTTACCTTTTTGATCAGCTTCTTTGTGTTGAAGCTCGAAGACACTGGAACACCCAGATAAAAGGGTTGTGCTTACAAAACTCTCTTTACCCGCCCTGTGACCTATCAAATCAGGTTATTCAATTCTATGCAAAATAGCTATTTTCTTTACTCCGCATGCTCTATTGCAGAGAAGCGCGTGCACCGCAATACAAGTTCATTGTAGCTTCCCACATACAAACTAACTCCAAAATTCAGAGCGCATAGTCACATTATGCCACGGATGCTTGTTTCTAATAGTTATGCAATGTAACAAATCCATTTGCTAAGGAAAAACTCACATTCCAGCTTATGCCTCACGTAACTGACATTTCACATTGCAGGATATCCCTCCCGTAACTAACATCTCACATTGCCGGTTATCTCTCACGTAACTAACATCTCACATTGCCGGTTATCTCTCACGTAACTGACATCTCACATTGCCGGTTATCTCTCACGTAACTGACATCTCACATTCCAGGTTATGTCTCATGTAATGCATACAGCCTTCTGCAATGCAATCTGTGCTTCTTCCCTGTGTAATGTAACTAAGACATACAGGTCAGTGTCAAGAGTGCATGGGATAAGTAATGTGCAATTACAGAGCAACATAAATAACATTGAAGCGATTGATGAAACGTTATGTTACTTGGTTTTGTGTTTCTTGCAATTGGCTTTCCCATAATACTAACACTCTTTGAGTACTGGATTGCAATGCCTAGTCCGTGTTATGAAGTGCATCCCATTTATTGAGTGGCTGTAATTTACAGGGGACACAAACGAAAAAGTTTATAAAAAAACTTTAATCTATAAAAAAATACACACAAATACATACATGCAAACACACACATGCATTCCTTCATAGACAAATACAAACACACACATGCATACACACATGCACTCCTTCATAGACAAATACAAACACACATATGCCTGCTCTGTTATAAAGTGTATGTATTTATTGTGTCACTGTAATTTCCATCCAAGGAATCCAAAAGAAAAAAAAAGTTCTTCTTCAAAATCACTCTCTGAGCTTTAAAAAAAAGTTCTTCTTCAAAATCACTCTCTGAGCTTTATACTGCTCTGATATGCTCTGCACCCTCCCTCTTTATGATAGATGACACACTACTGGGCATAACACACTGCACATGTGCGCTATGAATGCAGAAGGAGGCTTTGCTGTTACCTACACACAAACACACACACATAGACATATACACACAAACACACATTCACACAAACCCAAACATACATACATTCACCCAACAAAAAAAACACATACATATACACATTGATAAACACATACCCACATATTATTACAATGACTTGAAACAGTGTCATGAAACACTGCACTGCACTGCACTGAAATTTGAGATTCTGTAATTTATGTATTATACTAACATAAATAAAGGTTTATAAATATATATTCTAATAACATAAACATGTATTCTCTTTTTTCAACCATAAGCATGTATAGAAGAGCATAAAGGTACAATTTATATTGATTGTTGGTTAGTCACCCTCAATATTTGTGTTGGAGGGGTCAATTTGTGTTTCTTCTGGCATTGGTCAGTGCATCTGAAATTATGACTTTTATATGTATAATTTTTTTCATGGCTTCTATCTGTTTTTACCCACCAATATATACTGTATATTTATACATATGGAGAAATTTATTTAAAACTGTATACACACATATAAATATATATTCTATTTATGAAGGTAACCTATATCTCAAAAACCGACGATGTTACAGACGTGATAATTGGTATTTACATTCTCCGCGAAAAATATAGAGACACAGTTTTTACGATTTCCACAAAATACACTTTTTGGTGTGTGTATGTATGTATGTTTGTGTAATATATATATATATATATATATATATATATATATTTATATATATATTATGTTTGTGTGTGTGTGTGTCTCTATGTATGTTATAAAAATTGTAAATAATGAAACATACTTAGCTGTAATTTAGTTCTTTGCAACACAAATATTTTTTTTATTTAACATCAAAAACTTTTAGATATATAAATAAAACTCTCTCTTTACGTAAGTCTTTACGTAAGTCTATACATATCATGGAACCATTTTACAATAAAACATTTTTAAAAGTGCACTTTTTTAAATAAAGGGTCCCACAAAACCCTATCATCTCTTCAGTGGGACCATCCAGATCAACAGTATGGAATCCAGTGTAAAGATTATCGGGTGCAGGGTATGCCGATCTTATGGTGCGAACTACGCAGGATGGTATAGGTCGCCTATTATAAAGCCCAAGGTAGCCGTGCACAGTCATAGTGAAGTCTCTGTAAGCAATTCTTCTAAAGTCTCTAGAAGAAAATTTAAAAAGAACACAATTGTCAACACTTTTAAAAATATGTTTCTTGCAAGTATCATGTAATTTAATAATGTCTATTACCTTCTAATCAGATTACGCTCATTTGGCAGATGTAGTAGACGATACCCTGTACTGTACCGGTGCAGGTGTTTCAAGTGGTTACGATCTAATAAACAGATCTGAATGTAATCGCTTTCTGTAATGCACACATGTGTACCCTCAAGTAGAAGTTCAATTTTGCAGATTTCTATTTCTTGACAGCAGATGCTTTCTGGCTCAGTTGGCATTTCTATGCACTTATTACACGTGCACCAGTTTACATTTCCGATTCGCAAAGTTTGTGCATCTTGTGTTGGTGGAGTTGAATATCCACTATTTTCTCTTCTGTTTGTAATAATGGGGTCCCACCTATTGCTTTGGGATGGTGGTACCGGTAAGGGTCGACTATGCCTTTCCATATCCAAGATAGCTCTCTAGGAGATCAAAAAGAGATCATTTATTTTAATACAAATAACAAACTTTTAGTATAGTATAATTATATTTCATAATTTCTATATAATTATTTATGATTCCCCCACAAAAAAAGTACAGTCCCTATAGATAGATCAAATATATTTTTAATGTAATAACTCACCAATCGTTCAGCTTCTTTCATCATCTCATTTTCAACCTGTCTCTTTCTTTTAGGGGCCATTATGGTTGTCTTCAAGCCTAAATATATGAAAAATATTATTGATGAATTTTGTACATGTATATATTATTTTAATATGTAATGTATAAGGTCTTAGTTCAGAATTTAGTTATAAAAAGGGTCATGAAGGCAAAACCAGGGACATTTAAATAGACATGTCTCCTCTTTATACAGTATAAATTTAATTCTAATATTTTTCCAATGATCAACTTTACCTGCTGGAGTATCTCCTTTAGCCCTTTTTTGGCATTTGAAATAGCTGATGTATACAAAAGAAACACAGGAAAAATATTTCTCAAACATAAAAAATATTTTTATTTACAAGTAAAAAACATAAAAATAGAAAATATGTAACATTTCAATACTACAAACGGTATTGTTGTTACTCCACTGTAAAATTTTCAAAGGTCACAGAATTAATATTCACTATGTCACTCAAAATGAGTTGAAATATCTTTTGGAGTAAATCTCGATTTGTGCTGGGCAATCAATGAGGACTTTGAAGGCATCTCATGTGGGGCAATGTTTGGAGGCATTGTGGCAGATTTTGATTGCCAGTTATGGGTCAATTCACCTGTAATAATTTTTAACACATCATCCATAAGCAGATAAACATGTTCGTGGCACATAGATTCAAATATTGCCTTCACTTGCCAGTTTTTTGGGTTTTTTTGGAAAAAAAAAAGGCTTATAGCGTAATTCGCCCCGTAGCCCACTAGCAGCATTTTGACATTTAATGACTGCCTGCACCCTATCCACATTGGCATTATGTGCCATGATTGCCAGTTTTGTACGCACCTCCATGCCATCTATTTGAAAATTAACTCTTTTAGGCCTATATTTTAGTGCCATGCTGTGAAAGACCTCGATAATGCCTGTGTGACAGAACTCTTTCAAATGAAAGAAATCTTTATGCAACTGTTTGTCATGTACAAAATTGGCAAATTGTATTAGTGCTTCAGAATTTGGTGTCAACCAGGGGTTTTCATTTTTTTTTCTGGCAGAATGTCACCATGGAGGCAAGCATGCAAAAGAACTCCATTGTCCCAAGAATGTTGGTTCGTAATGTGCTGCAAAATGGAGTTCCAGAGTTCTGTAAATAGTGCAACATTTCCTTTACAAAAGGCACTGGAATACCATAGATGGTTTATAATGGAATTTATCCATGGATTTAATTTTTTTTTTTGCATTTTTGGACCGATAGTACATTCAATTTTGTGCGTAGGCTCTTGGCATAATGCCAAAGGTCAAATTGATGGTTTGTTGTTGGGTAGTCTTCACGCATAATTTTCCGAATTGATACATGCCGGTCTGTCGCGATGTATACAACTTGTAATCCTTCACCAAGCAATTTTTCAAGACATTGTCGAAAAGCCTTCGCCTCCATCGCCACAGATGAAGTAGTTTCAGTTACCTGTACAGTCAAAAAGTCTATAATTCTCTTGCTTGAATCCTCCATGAGTGTGTAGGTGCAATATTTAGCACTAAAGCCTGGGCTGTCACATTGCCCATCGCCGGCCAAGCAAAGAGGCTAATCCATAAATTTTTCAAACAAGCTGTTTCTTTGTAGTTGGTAATTGTAATCCACAGTAGGAAAAAGATACTTCTTTTGATATTTGTGAAACGTAGTTTTGTTAGGGAATGGCACACCTAACAATTTGAAGAAATCATGAATTTTCTGATAATTATTTCCTGTAAATAGCACTGAAGCACAACAAAAAGCATTACCAAGTGGTATTTTGCAATGGATTGGCTGACTGTGCCAAATTCTTAAAAAAATGACAATTTGTGCATTCCCCAAACACAATTAGCAAGGAACCAATTACCTGTTTTTCAAAACTTATGATTTTACAATTACAGTTACCATCATGCTCACATGTCAGACGATGTAGGAGTGTGTCTAGACAAGATTCAAATATTAAAAATTTTCTCTGTCTAACCAGGTCTTCTTTGTTTCCTTCGCTGAATATCGACAGGTTAAGGGTTGTTGACGCTGTTGTCTCAAATGGTACAAAAGTACTGTCCTTTGGGTCTACATCCATGTTGTCCAAACTTGGCTCGTGTAAAGGAGAAACACCAGATATAACACTTGTATTATCAATATCAAAATTTATTTCTAATGGCAGTGGAAATTTATTGGTAGATGTAACAGCTAATTGCATTTGTGGTGTACTACAGTAGTTTGGCGTGTATCTCATTGTAGAACTGGGACTGATTGGTGTCAATCCTTCCAAACTTACTAGTATAGCATTGTCGATGCAAATCTTTTCTAAAGTGTCTATTGTTTGTTTGTTTTTCATCTCCTCAGATAGTTCCTCAAAAAGATCAGAAACAGGACCAGTCCATGTACCGATGGATCTTTTTGTTATAAGTCCTCGGGTATCCGTGTGTCTAGTCTTGTGTTGCCATTCCCATTTTTTAGTGGCAACTGTAGCAGTAGTTTTAGTAGTTGTTCCGTTCGGGAATATACTAGGTATGGCATCTTTTTTCAAGGTTTTTACGTGTACCAACAATGAAATAGTCATCACTCCAGAAGTGCCTGGAACACATTCTATAAACAGCATTTCGTTTTGTTTGTATGATCCTTGTGACCAGAGTCTCTATGTCCTCAATTGGTTGACCAGTGCTGTTGAGCCATGCTTTTATACGTCTCGGGGATGTGGGGAAACAATGCATGCAAATCTCCCCAGTTCTTTTCCCATGTAGCCGTTTTGTTGGACATCCAATAAATAAAACCTACTATTTGGCCACATGTTGATAAGCCCAGGACCACGTCAAGGTCTCATCTTTCCTGGGTCCCTACATAATCTATATCCACACAAAAAAAAATCACATTTTCATGTATGAAGAAAAAAAAAAAAACACAATACAAACAACATGTCTACCACAATTTACAAAGAGTTGCTACTCGTTTCATGTGTCTATGTCTACAACTATATTTACAATTTAAAACATAAACCTGTAGACACAATTGTTTTGTATTCACAAGTAATTGATGAAATGCTTACTTGGCGTAATATACTTGTATTCGTAGATTCCAATACAAAACATTATCAATGTGTGCTTTCTGTAGACAATATTAGATAATAACATTTAAAATAGGTAAATCAGGGTAATTATACAGATATAATAATCTTAACACGTGTATTGAGTGATACTTACTGTCGTTACAGAAATGGAAGTAAAAGAGGGACATCGACCGAGCACCAATAAACAAGCTATGTTTCTGAAAAGAGTTTAAAAAAAAAGATTGGTTATTTAGAAAACATGTATAATTTGCAACTATTCAAAATAACATTATATACATTTTTATGTTCTGACACAAACAGTATTCAAACCTTTTGCATTTTAGACCTTTTGCATTGCTCATTTATGTACATTTTTTTAATAAAGGAAAATAATTAGCCACTGCATTATTAGCTATGGCCCAGTAATGCCCAATTTATGAATTAGAGAAGGGACAGTTATTAGCCACTAGTTTATTAGCCATCGCCCAGTTATGCACTTTTTATTAATTGTAAATAAAACAAGTTATTGTTATTATTATTATTATCAGGTATTTTTAGAGCACCAACAGATACCGCAGTGCTACGGTATTTGCCATTACATTATTAGTTATTGACCAATGTATTTATTGGAGAAGGTACAGTTATTAGACATTGCATTATTAGCTATGGCCCAGTAATGCCCAATTTATTAATTAGATAAGGGACAGTTATTAGCCATTATTTTATTACCTATTGCTCAGTAATGACAAATTTAGGTAATAGAGAAGGGATAGTTATGTCCAGTAATAATATTTATATTACTATCTATTGGACAGTACCTTTCAGAAATATATTATCCCATGCACATTTTTTGTTAGAGAAGGGACAGTAATTAGAAAAGATTATGTTATCAGCCATTGGACAATAAAGCTCTTATTTTTTCTAGAAAGTAAACTAATTAGACACATTTACCTTATATGGGGCAGTACTGACCATCTTATTTATTAGTGAAGATATAGTAATTAGCGTACTTCTATTATTAGCCATTGCACAGTTATGCCCATTTTATGCATTATAGAAGGGACAGCATGCTCTATTATTACCTATAAATCAGGGACCATATACATAAAAAATAATCTTTTTTTTTTTTTTTAACCCCTTAATGAGAGGACATACCAGGTACGTCATTGAAAAAACTTCCCTTAATGACAGTTGACGTACCTGGTACGTCCTCTGTTGTCTGAAGTGCTGGAAGCGATCATGATCGCTTCCAGCTGCTTACAAGGGCTTGTAGTGATGCCTCAATATTGATGCATCACTACAATCCCCCATTTTACATACCGATGCAGAAAGGGCCACTCTGTGGCCCCATCTGCATCGGCTATGTATGTGTACAAAGTAGTTGGTGGGTGGGAGCAGCTTTTAACAAGGATTGCCTTACTTGTTTATTGCCCATGCGATCTATCAGTGTCTGGTTTTTGCTTCCCGGTGTGTAGCTTGTGGCGGTTGCGGTGGGGGTGGCGGGGGGGGCGGGTGCACTTGCGTGCGCGTGCACGCAAAATATGCAGCCCACTTGGTAAAACAAAAATATCGATGTAGATGCAGGGGCATCTCTGTTCTTTAGTAAGGGATCTGGGAGGGGGAGGGATGTACATTATTTAGGGGGGCCAGCTACACTACAGAAAACAAATATTAGATTAAAAAAGTAAAAAAAAAAAACTATTTTGGGGGTACAAATTGGGTACTGGCAGACTGCTGCCAGTACCCAAGATGGCGGCAAATAAGAGTGGGAGGGTTAGAGAGATGTATGGGGGGATCAGGGAGGTTGTGGGGTAAGGGGGGATCCATCACTGCAGACTGTATGACAAAAAAAATAAAAATAAAACATTATTTTTATTTCAGTACTGGCAGACTTTCTGCCAGTACTTAAGATGGCGGTGACAATTGTGAGGTGGGGAGGGAAGAGAGCTGTTTGAGGGGGGTCAGGGGGGGATCAGGGGGTGGGATGTGACAGGTGGGAGGCTGATCTCTACACTAAAGCTAAAAATTAACCCCACAAGCTACCTAATTAACCCCTTAACTGCTGGGCATATTATAAGTGTGGTGCGCAGCAGTATTTAACGGCCTTATTATTACCAAAAGCAACACCAAAGCCATATATGTCTGCTATTTCTGAACAAAGGGGATCCAAGAGAAGCATTTACAACCATTTGTGCCATAATTGCACAAGCTGTTTGTAAATAATTTCAGTGAGAAACCTAAAATTGTGAAAAATTTAAGTTTTTTTTTTTATTTGATCGTATTTGGCGGTGAAATGGTGGCATGAAATATACCAAAATGGGCCTAGATCAATGCTTTGGGATGTCTTCTAAATATAAATATATACATGTCAAGGGATATTCAGGGATTCCTGAAAGATATCAGTGTCCCAATGTAACTAGCGCTAATTTTGAAAAAAAAATGTTTTGGAAATAGCAAAGTGCTACTTGTACTTATTGCCCTATAACTTGCAAAAAAAGCAAAGAACATGTAAACATTGGGTATTTCTAAACTCGGGACAAAATTTAGAAACTATTTAGAATGGGTGTTTTTTGGTGGTTGTAGATGTGTAACAGATTTTGGGGGTCAAAGTTAGAAAAAGTGTGTTTTTTTCTCATATTTTATATTTTTCTTATAGTAAATTATAAGATATGATGAAAATAATGGTATCTTTAGAAAGTCCATTTAATGGCGAGAAAAACAGTATATAATATGTGTGGGTAAAGTAAACGAGTAAGAGGAAAATTACAGCTAAACACAAACACTGCAGAAATGTAAAAATAGCCATTGTCATTAAGGGTAAGAAAATTGAAAAATGGTCCGGTCATTAAGGGGTTAAATATATTTTTATTGAGGTTGTGAAATAAGTACAGCATTCAATTTATAACACAGAGTTACAAACATACAAAACTTGTCAAACTGAAAAAACGCATATTGCCTAAGAAAGCAAAAATAAAAAAGTGAACCTCATATTTTCTATTAAGAAATATCCCCTTAAGAAATAGTAAGGTGTAAAATGGAGTAGTAGTTTCCCCTAAAAACGAGAGGGGGCCTCTTATGGACCTCCTGAACTAGGTTGATGAAATACATGAGGCGCTTTGGGGAGAGAATAAGATAAGAAATTGGGCCACTCTTGGACCCAAAATATTTTGGAGAATGATGTAAAACAGATTGTGTTAGGGACAATAATAGTGTGATATAAAGGGCTAGTATAATACAGCATTAATAAGTATTGCCTCAAAATACATACTGGGAGATCAGGGGGTATATATGGAATGCTGGTTAAGGTTACTCCATGTCGTCCTAGAAAGTTACTGCCACAGTCTAAGTGCTGCTCTAGAGTGGGTACAGCTGAGAGGGTATTGGTACACTTTTATAGTTATAAGTAAAACTTTACCCCCCTCTAGTGGAGAAGCCTGGTATCTGTATATAGTCATAGGGCTTATTTTTCATGCAATTAGCAGAAGCAATGAACATACATAGGTATAAGCTCTAGAATTCTATCGCAATTTCACACAGGACTGTAATATAACCCCAGGGTAAAATCTAAAACACATAGCAACCATAATATATATTTGTGTCCATGTAGGAAACAAGGAAAAAAACGAACAAAAACTAAGATATGTAATCATCTAACCGGAATAGTTAACGTCTGCCTCAAAGTGTACACTGACACACTGAA